>NC_051067.1:65317519-65518441 GCF_004664715.2 Peromyscus leucopus | reverse complement strand
TGCACTGCTTCTGTCCTGCAACCACAGGTGACACTAAAATTTTCTTATCTATTCCATTCTGCTGACTATTTCATTGTTTCCCATTAGAGTTACTATGAATAGCCTGCTATAAAGATTTTGGCATAAGTCTGTGTTATTTGTATGTACCCATTTTGAGTGGGTCTAGAAAAAAAATTACTGTATATTCTACCCATCCTAACTGGAACACTTTTGATAGCAAAGGTTAATATTAAAAACAATTTGTGTTTATTTATTATTAACTGCTAAACTTGTAGGAGCCCACAGAGACTTCCTAATGAGTCTGAGCTTTACCCAGAAGCTGCATAAGGGGATGGATTGACCATGTGTGTGGTTACCAGGTGTTTGGAAGGGTCTGCACTTGACTGTGCTGGGGGAGGTCTTTTGCTCCACCCCTTGGCATTCCTTTAAAAAGCCCTTTAGAGGGGAGAAAATGGGCCGGTGGATAAGGATCCAGGCCTTCTTGAGGCTTCCTGTTTCTGTCTCTCTCTCCCCTCTGTACTTCTAAGTCTCTTGTCCCTCACTCCTCAAGAGTACCCTTGGGGAAAAAGGTGGGGGCAGGCCTCCCACATAAACTGACTTAACAGATTAGTAGAATATAAAATGATTTGTATTCCAAACTGATTTTCAAAATTAAAACCTCCCTATACACATTAAAGTAAAGTGAAAATGTGATTTTGAAAAGAAAAAATAATTCTTCTTGGCATGTATTTACATACATTAAGTTAGACATTTTAGACGCATGTACCTTCTTTGTATTTTTTATATTTTAATGTGGTCATATTTATTTTTGTCAAGTTGCTAGCAAACTTTTCTCTAAGTTCCATCTCATGCTCTTAGTTTGGTTGTTGACACCTTCAATGTCTCTTTCTCCTTAGAATGTATTATTAACTCAAAATATACTCCCTGTACAAGTGTGAGGACCTGGAAACTTCAGGACAAAGCTTGTTTAATAATTGACAGTCTCAATTTAAGTTTTTGTGGTATGAAAGTGCATAAACGTAACGTCTAACATTGTCCACAAACATCATTTTTTCATTTCCATCCAGAATACTTTTCTTCAATTAATACTTTGATGAGCAAAGCTTGTGAGTTATCTCTATAATCCTTCTGAATGTTTTGATACATATAATTGCAGTAAAATTATAGGCTGCCTCAGTTCATTTCTGGTATAGAATAGAGATGTCGCCAACTTAAAATGAGCACCCTGGGGGTGGCAGCGACAGCTCAATGTGTAAAGTGTCTCTCCTGCGAGCATGAGAGTCTACGTGCCAATGACCAGCATCCATGTACAAGCCAAGTGTTACAGCACATGTGTGTAGACCTAGCACTGAGCATGGAGCCAGTTAGAGACAGGTGGATCCCTGGAGCTCACTGGCCAGGTCCAGGCTAGCTCAGTCGATGAGCTCTGGGTTCCATTAGAGACACTGTCTCCAAAAACAAGGTGGAGAGTAGTGGAGTGTGACAGCTTTGGCCTCTGTACACTAACACATTCACATCTTGAGACATGCACTCACACATACACAATTGTGGTGATTTACTGTGTACCCTAATAAAATTTGCATGAAGATCAGAGAGACAAAGGAACAAGCCAACTCTTACCTCTAGGACTTCTCAGCCTGAAAAGTGTCAGCCAAAAGAGCTTAGTTCCTGTCTCCTCATGCCTTATATACCTTTCTCTGCCCACCATATCTGTAGTGTGTAGCCATTCCAGCTTTGACCTGGAAGTTCCAACCCGCATTGAAGACTTCGGTAACTGTCATGCCTACAAGGCAGGACGAGAGAGGACCCTGAAGACCTGAGATCCGGATGCACTGGCTCTCTTGGTTCCTGGACCCTGGATGCTGGAGGTAGACCGAGCAGAGTTCTCCAGAGAACATCGCTGGACTGTGCTACGCCCTTTCCAGACCCTGTTACCTATCCCTTCATTTGTGAGTTACCCCACAAAATAAACCTCCCTTTTAACTACGTGGAGTTGCCTTAATAATTTCACCAATATATATCACTTCCTGTCTCAACCTTCCTAATGCTGAGATTAACGATATGTGACTTCCAAATACTAGGATTAAAGGTGTGTGCCACCACTGCCTGGCTCTGTTTCTCTCCTAGATTGAGTCAATCTCATGTAGTCCAGGGTGGCTTTGAATTCACAAAGATCCAAATGGATCTCTGCCTCCCAAGTGCTAAGATTAAAGGTGTGTGCCACCACTGCCTGGGATCTATGTTTAATATGATGGCTTGTTCTGTTCTCTGATCTTCAGGCAAAGTTTATTAGGGTACACAATATGTCACCACACACAGTAAAAAATTAAAAATGAGCACTCTTCTCAGGTGTCAAATGTAGTTCAAAATAAAATTTCTGACTCTCAAAATTAAGCCTTGTACAGAAATCTAGCAACAATTTGCTGAATCACACCACAAATCCCAAAAGCACCACCCCCTCCCCCGAGCCTCTATAAGACAAAATGCAGTGCCTCTCTGATTATAAGCATAATCTTCAATGATTATAGTTCACCAAATTCCTAAAGCTGATCAAGTCTTGATGAACATCTTGATTAAGAAATTTCCAGTTGATTCTGAACAAAATTTACAAGGTCCACATTCTATTTCCCTTCCCTTAAATGTACCCCATCCTCCACACTGTGGCCCTTTACTACTTTTCTGATCTCTATGGGTATTCCAAAAGAAGCACACGCATCTGACGATCCAAAACTAGCATCTTCAAATGAAAGAAAACATGATGTTTGTCTTTTGGGTTACCTCATGTCCTGGCCAGTTTTATGTCACCTTGACACAAGGTATAGTCATCTGAGAGGAGGGAACCTCAGCTGAGAAAATGCTCCCATAAGATCTGGCTGTAGGCAAGCCTGTAGGGCATTTTCTTAGCTAATGATTGGCAGGGGAGAGCCCAGCCCATTGTAAGTGGTGCCATCCCTGGGCAGGTGGTCCCGGGTTCTACAAGAAAGCAGGCTGAGCAAGCCATGAGAAACAAGTCAGTAAGCACCATCCCTCCATAGCCTTCTCATCAGCTTCTGCCTCTAGGTTCCTGCCCTGTTTGAGTTCCTGTCCTGACTTCCTTCAGTGATGATCAGTGATGTAGAATCATAAGCTCAATAAATCCTTTCCTCCCTAAGTTGCTTTTGGTCGTGGTATTTCATTGCAATAATAACCCAAACTAAGATGCCTCACTGTTGTTTGGGGGTTCTTACTCTTTTGGGGGGCCCACCACCCAGCTCCCAAATAAATCACACATGGAGACCTATTCTTACTTATGAATGCCTGGTCTTAGCTTGGCTTGTTTCTTGCCAGCTTTCCTTAACTTATCCCATCTACCGTTGTCTCTGGGCTTTTTCCATTCCCTTACTTCTGTAAATCTTACTCTTACTCTGTGACTTGTTGTATAGCTGGGTAGCTGGTGCCTGGAGTCCTCCTGCTTCTCTGGCTACTTCTTTCTTCCTCCCAGATTTCTCCTTCTATATATTCTCTCTTCCTGCCAACCCTGCCTATTCTTTCTCCTGCCTTGCTATTTAGTAAACCATAGGGTGTTTTAGACAGGCAAAGTATCACAACTTCACAGAGTTAAACAAATGCAACATAAACAAAAGTAACATACCTTAAAATAATATTCCCTAATACTTCACTTAAAATGATTGTTTCCAGAGCCATCCATTTACCTGTGAATTTCATAATTTTATTTAACTGCTGAGTAGTATTCCATCATATAAATGGACCACATTTTCATTATCCAGTCATCACTTTCTTGATGTCAAGGTTATTATAATGGAGTGGCAATAAACATAGATGAGCAAATATCTGTAGCACGAATCCTAATTGGTCTTAATAATAAAAACCTGGAGTCAGATATCGGGGTAAATGCTAAAAGATCAGAGAGACAAAGGAGCAAGCCACAGTCACCTCCTCTTACCTCACCAACTCCTCAGCTTGCAAAAGAGTAAACTCCTGTCTCCTCTTGCCTTATATTCCTCTCCTGCCCAGCCATATCACTTCCTGTCTCCACCTCCCTAGTGCTGGGATTAAAGGCATGAGATCCCAAGTGCTGGGATCAAAGGTGTGTGCCACCACTGCCTGGCTCTGTTTCTCTTTTAGACTGAATCAATCTTGTGTAGCTCAGGGAGGCCTTGAACTCCTGATCTCCCTGCTTCTTCCTCCCAAGTGCTGGGGTTAAAGGTGTGTGCCACCACTGCCTGGCCTCTATGGCTAACTAGTGGCTTAGCTCTGCACTCTGATCTTCAGGCAAGCTTTATTTGTTAGACCACAAACAAAATATCACCACATTTCCCCTTTTTCTTTTGTGTCCTGCTTGTCCCATTTGGACAGCATACTGTCAGCAGCAGAGGCAAGGGCATTTTCTTGCCCAGTGGCTAGCTTTTGCTACAAAGAAAGCAAACCCCATATAGAGTTTCTTCAATGCCCATCATCTTCTCTGCAGTAGATTGGTGCTACCAGAAGCAGACATGTCTCATTGTCATAAAAAAAAAAAAAAAAAAGAAAGCCGGGTGGTGGTGGCGCACGCCTTTAATCCCAGCACTCGGGAGGCAGAGGCAGAGGCAGGCAGATCTCTGTGAGTTCGAGGCCAGCCTGGGCTACCAAGTGAGTTCCAGGAAAAAGGCGCAAAGCTACACAGAGAAACCCTGTCTCGAAAAACCAAAAAAAAAAAAAAAAAAAAAAAAGAAAAAAGAAAAAAAAGAACCTATGTTATCAAATCATCTTAAATGCCATATTCTGTAGTTCTCTGAAGTACTTGAAGATGACCTGTCTATCTCAAATATATGTGTTTGACCTTGAAAAGGTACCTCATATGACTACAAGTTTAATTGTAATAGGTGACTAATTGCTAACCTGCACTTATTATTCTAAGTAGTTAGATCACAAACAAAATATCACCACAAATACCTTTATTGTAGCATGTAGAGTCCTTTGGGTATATGCCTAGGAGTAGTGTAATTGGATTATACAGCAGATTTATCTTTAGTATATTGAAGAACCTTTGTACTGATTTCCACAGAAGCTGCACCAGCTTTCATGCTCCCAGCAGTGAGCAAGTGTCGCCCTTTTCCCATATCCTTGCCAGCATTCACTTTTTGGTTTTTGTTTTGTTTTGTTTTGTTTTGTCTTAGTCATTCTGACTGGGGTAAGATGAACTCTCAAATTAGTTTTAGTTTGCCTTTCCCTGCTAACTAAGAATGATGAACATTTTTTAAATGTTTCTCAGCTATTTGTATTTCATCTTTTGAGAATGCTCTGGTTAGTTCTGTGCTCCCAAATGTCTTAATATCATTCCAGAACAATTGCTCAAACATTCAAACATTTCTAATTATGATTCATGATGGACAGGAAATAGGAAGACATTGTGAGTGTGTGTGTGTGTGTGTGTGTGTGTAAAATGTTTGGAAAGTATATCCTCCATTTAGTATTGATACAATTGCATATTTTCATTAGTAAAATGTATATAGTATAAAATTTACTACTTTTACCATATAGTTCAGTGGTCTGAAAGGCACTAATGTTACATAGCCATGACCAGTGTCTGTCTCCTAGCCATCACCAATATCTGTCTCCTAGCCATCACCACCATCAGTCTATCTCCAGAACTTATGATGGTCCCAAATAGAAATCCTGCACTGATTTGAAAAACCACTCTCCATTTCATCCTCTACTTGGTGCCTGGGAACCTCTATTTTCTGTCTCTACAAACTTTCCCACTATAGGTATGTCTTAGTTAAGGTTTCTATTGCTGTGAAGAGACACCATGACCACAGCAACTCCTATAAAGGAAAACATTTAATTGGGGTGGGTTATAGTTTCAGAGGTTTAGTCCACTATCATCATGGCAGAACATGGCGGCATGTAGGCAGACATGGTCCTGAAAAAAGAGCTGAGAGTTCTACATCTTCATCCGCAGGCAGCAGGAAGTGAACTGTGCCATTGGGTGTAGCGTGAGCATAGGAGACCTCAAAACCCACTCCCACAGTGACACATTTCCTCCAACAAGGCTACATCTACTCCAACAAAGCCACACTTCCTAATAGTGCCACTTTCTTTGGGGGCCATTTTCTTTCAAACCACCACAAGGCATTTCCTGTAAGTGGCCATTTGATATTTGTCCTTTTGTATCTGGCTTTTCCACTTAGTGTCATGTTTTGAAAATTCACCCAAATATATCCACATTTCATTCACGACTCCATTGTGTGTGTACATCATATTTCGTTTGTCGGTCTAGCTGTTGGCCACTTGTCTTTTGTTTTTGTTTTTCTTTCTGTGTCTTGGCCATCATCAGTCGTCCTGCTGTTAACACCTGTCCACAAGAAGCTGTTTTAAGTTCCTGCTGTCAGTTCATTTGGAGGTAATTCTGGCAGGGGATTCCTGGATTGTGAGAAACCACCATTTTCCACAGTGGTCGTACCGTTTTGCACTCCCATGGGGAGTGTACGAGGACTCGAAGTTCTCCACATCTTTGCTGGCACTCATCTCTCTTCTTTTTATTTTGTAACCCCCTTAAAAAAAGCCCTCATAGTGAATGTTAAGTGGTATTTCATTGTGACTTTTATTTACATTCCCCTAATGACTAATTATGTTATCATCTTTCATGTATTCAGTGGCCATTTGTATGTTTTGTGGAGAAATATCAGTGTAAATACTTTGCCCATTTATGAATTGGATGTTTTTGTTGTTGAATTGTCATTCTTTGTATATCGTGTATATCAGTCTTTTACAGAATTTGCAAATATTTTCTGCCTCCCTGAAGACTGTCTTTCACTTTCTTGATACTGTATTTACTCCAGTGCAATGTTACACTTGTATGTGTATTATCACTTACTAAACTACAGTTTGGTACTGGAGCCATGGCTATAACACTTTCCTCAATTATTGTGAGGGCCTGAGTTCAGATCCCCAAAACACAGCAGAACACAGTAGTACACATTTGTAATCTCAGCATACTCCTTCAGTGAGAAGGGAAGTGGAGACAGGAGAATTCCTGGATGATTCGGGGCAGCAAGCCTGGTGTGTACGCACAGCAGTGAACAAGAAGCCCTGCCTCAAATAGGTGATGGTGAGAACTAACCCTGAGCTTGACCTCTAACGTCTGCATGCATGCTGAAGCACACTCACTCATAAAAACATACCTGATACATACAAATACATATATATTATATGCACACCAAAAATACTTAATACAGTTGGTATTTATGGGTTACCTAGCCATATTAAATTCAACCAATTATGCATATAAAATGTTTGAAACAACTTTGAACATGTATAGATTTTGATTCTTGTCACCAACCCCTAAACATTTACATGCATAGCATTTATATGATGTTGGGTAATGTAAATCATGTAATGTAAGCACACAGGAACATCTGCATAGGTCACATGCCATTTTATACAAGGCTCTTGGGCATCTACTGATTCGGTATCCAGAGAAGGTTCTGGAACCAGCCCACTGCTGACACTGAGGAAATACTGTGTGGTCTTCAGTGCTGGTGTTTTAATGAATTTATAGAAACATTTTATTATCACACTCTACATCTTCCTTTAGGTAAAACGAATTTTAAAAGGCTTTGATTCCCTGAATTGGAGACAATTCAGCCACCACTGAAACTATTTTCCATTTGAAATATGGCGGCACCGCCATACAGCAGGTGCTGTTTGTCTGTCTGCCAAGTTTCTATTGTGGCCAGGGCACCAACCCTCTGACAACTATTGCTTTGCTGGATTGTGTGAGAACACAATTAGCTGCTATTAGACTCAATGGCCAGTGGGGGCAGCAGTGTCCAGAATTTCTTTCACTATAATTCCACACTTGAAGAAGCTAGCCTGACATTTGTATCTTAAATTTAAATAAATAAATAAATAGTAGCATTCTCCATGCCACTTATCAAGGGAAATTTTCAGAGGAAAGTTAGGGAGCCCAAAGTATATTCTCTCATATTGAATTGAATAATAACAATGGATTAAAGTGTCAAGCTTATTTAAACCATGTGTGAGCATTAATGAATCTATGGTATTTGGGGTTCTTCTTCTCCTCCTCCTCCTTCTTTAAAGTTTAGTTTGTTTAAAGTTTAGTTTGAACAAGGTCTCATGCATGCCATGCTAGCTTTGAACTCATTATGCAGCCTCAGTGTGAACTTTCTGATCCCCCTCCTGACTCCACCTCCTAAGCACTGAGGCTACAGGTAGACATCATCAGGCCCATGTATGCCGTGCTGGACATCGAATCCATGTCTTTGTGCATCTTAGGCACAAAGACCCACTGAGCTACTTCTCCAGCCTTGTTTGTCTTTTCAATCTTGACCTTTCTGGCATCTGTGCAATCAGACCTCATGTAATTTTAGTTTTATCTCACCCAATTAACAATGAGATAAACACATTGGTATTTTTACTGACCACTTAAATCTACCCATCTCTTGAGCTACCTGATCAAAGCCACTTTTCTATTGGCAAATAGGCGTTGCACTTATTTTATAAATTATAGGAAATGTTTATATAATTAATAATTAAGGCACTTGCCAGTCATTGTGTTACAAACATATTACTCTTGAGTTGTCTTTTTTCTTCCAAATAGTTGCTTTTGATGTAGTTAGTGAAGTGCATTAAACTTAGCTTTAATGAAGTCTAAGCCTATTTGGGGATTCTTATTCCAGGATCAACATGCCAGTTGGTTCTTTGAAAGTCTTGTTTCGTCTTCTGTCTTCATCTTCCCAAAAGAACTTTCTTTGGGGATTTAAAATTTTTACTGTACTATGCCTTTTATATTTACCAGGATAGGAGATAATGTCTCTTGAGCCTGGTGTCTTTTTCAAATAGATACAAAAAAATTATTTTGCTTTCTCTGAAATTATAAGGTAGTTGTTGGCCAAATATTTGTTTCAGAGATTAGTTTGAAGGGAAAAAAATGAGAGCAGAGAAATGGAGATCAAACTCACAGTGTTATTCCTGACAAGGATGGCATCCAGGAAGATACTAATCCAGATTGCAAATGGGCTTCTGTTACTCCAGTAGAAGCTTTTGTGTTGGTGCAATGTTCCCAGCAAGGATTTTCACCTGCAGAACAGACCTTGTTCTCTCAATCACTGCCTGACTCTGATGGGACCATAATAGTGAGGAAAGAGGACAGCAATGCCATCATCTGGGGGACCCACCGCACGGGCTGAACCAGGGCAATGCACTGAAGGAGGTCATCCAGAGAAAGGGGAAGCACTCAGTTATTCGTCAGTTCCTCCTCCAGTCTCACAGTTGCCTCAAGAGAATGGACAAAGAATGGGTCCACCTTCCCCTGCCCAGATAGTCAAGTACTCCATTGGAATAAACAGCGTGATGAACGTTACCCTAAATGAACAAAACGTACACTAGGAACACTTCCTCATTCTAGCCCCTAATCCAAACGCTGAGTGAGTGAATTGTCAGTAAATCCTTAAACTATCTAGAAATTCCTGGTGTTTTATTTCAGAAATAACAGGAACTTCCTGTACTGTAAATAGAGCTTTGAGAAGATGCTGAATTCTCATGCACCAGTGGAAATGCTAATGTTCAGCCATTTTTTTTTCAGAGATGAGGCCAGGGTTAGGGCAGGTCTTATGTTCTTTCTAGGTGCCCAAAAGCAAGAGGACCAGCAGCTAGTTCCTTGCCAGCTGGAGTTAGAAGCTACTCTGATATTGACAAGTGATTTTGCTTATCATAAACTTTCCAAGGAAAATAAAGATGACTTACATGGGCAGAGCCACAAAAACATAGGGAAATTAGCAAGAATTTGAGCAGCTACTGAAGCCACCAGCCAATTCCAGCAAATGGCCTACACAGCATTTTCCATTTCAGAGAAATACATCTTATCTCAATGGTTACTCATCAAGACCCAAGGCCAAGCATCTTCAAAATATCCCATTTTATAAAAGCACACAAGGGGAATTCTAGAGAGAAACTTAGCCAATAGACGAGTAATACTGAACCATTGCAGGTCAGTTAAAGGAGTTTAGGCCATTCCAGGGACAATTTGAGATAATACAAAAATCAGGGTTATGCACCTAAAAAAGACTAAAACTGAAAAGACTTAATATCTCTTCATGAAGCTCCTCAAATTTTCTAAAAGCAGGAAATCCCCCGCTCTGTGTATGGGTGTGTGTGCAAATGCGTGCGCGTGTGTGCGTGCGTGCATGTGTGCGTGTGCGTGTGTGTGTGTGAAAGAAAATGGCCCCAAAGGGAGAGGCACTATTAACTGTAGATGTAATCGTCTTCTTAAATAAGAAACACAGAGCCAATGCAGAAATGAAAGCCCAAGAGGTCAGAGCTAAAAACCTTACCCTTCTTCACTGCTGCTGTCCTCTTCAGCAAGAGACCTACTTCCTGTCTGTTTGCCCTTTTTATTGACTTTCTCTTCTGCCTTCTCATTGGTTGTAAACCCTACCACATAACCTCCTCGTCACTGCCTGTCTGTACAGACCTCCAGGTCTTCTATGGTTGGTATTGAGATTAAAGGCATGTGTCTCCATGCTGACTGTATCCTTGAACACACAGAGATCTGCCTAGCTCTGCCTCTCAAGAGCTGGTATTAAAGGCATGCGCCACCACCGCCCAGCTTCTGCTATGGCTTGCTATTAGCTCTGACCCCCAGGCAACTTTATTTATTAACATACAAATAAAATCACATTTCAGTACAAATAATATATCACCATATTTCCCCTTTTCTATTTTAATAAAAAGAAAAAAGGAAAAAGTTATAACTAATATAAGAAAAACTATATACAAAAGTACAATAACTATATACCATATATACAAGTAATAAATACCCAAACAATGTCTAGTCCTTTTGCATTTGACAAATTCAGAGGAAATAATTCCATTATCTATCCTAATTTGGTAAGTCCAAATTGCACCTAATTCATTTTCTATCCAAACTAATCTTCAACTATAACTAACTAATCTTCAACTATAACTAACTAATCTTCAACTCCCTCAGAGACCCAAGAAGGAAATAATATTACCTAACAAAAATAAAAACAGGAAGTGTACGCAAGCAGCTTCCAAAAAAAAAATGTGAGTTGACAGAAACAGCCAGCTGCCTGGACAGTCACCCAAGGTTTCTCCACAGCATTGGGGCATCATCTTCAGCCTATAGGCTTAGCATATCTGACAGACTCATTTGTGAAGTAGGATGTACACAAGGTCAACAGTCCGACCTCACATTTGGTAAGATCAGTCCATGTACCAGAAACACCTGAATTCCACTAGTGTCATGTCATGATTCAGGATTTTAAATTCTGGAAATAATTGATGTTTTTTTAATTCAGCTGTCCATTCTTATTGGCCGTGTGTGTGTGTGTGTGTGTGTGTGTGTGTGTGTGTGTCTTCATCTCAGCATCCCATTCTTCTCCATATCCTTCTATTAAATGCCAGTCTACTATTGAGAGGTGTGAGTTTATTGACTCTTCAAGAATAACTGTTTCCACTGAACATCAGAAGCCATCAGCCCACTGCCTGTTCAGCTGCCTTCAAAGAAAAGGACACTGTACCTTTTCCAGATTGCAAAGGCCACTTCAGGAATGATGCGATATTGTCCTGGCCTCAGAAGATGCCTTTTGATAAAGCCATAACCACACTTGTTTTGGCAAGAATCAGTAGTCCTTTGTCTCGTGTCCTGTCTGTCCATTTTGTCATGTTTGTCAGCAGTTGATTCGAGGATACTATATTGTCCAGTGGCTAACTTTTGCCACAATGAAAGTTAACTTCATGTGCAGTTTCTTCAATGCCCATATTTTCTCTGAAGTAGATTGGTACTACCAGGAGCTGACATGTCTCATAGTTATAACAAAAAAAGAAAAATTTTCTAAGTTATTAAAACAATTTAAATGCCATATTCTATAGATCTCTGAAGGGTTTGAAGATGACCTGTCTATCTAAAATATATCTGCTCAATCTTGAAAACATACCTAATATAAATACAAGTTCTATTATAATGTCTAACTACTAACTTTCATTTCTTTTTATCCTAATAGTTGATAATAATAACATTCAAGAATCAGCAAATTGCATTACATTGTTAAATGAACGGTATAAGTACACTATCTTGAACAAAATTAGAAACATACATATAGCATTTTCTAACAATATCAATTTCAATATATATAATTTGTATACAATATGAAACAATCCAATCCAATGTAAAGTATTTAAAACTAGTAATTGTCGTCTTCTTTTTCTTTCTTTCTTTCTTTTTTTTTTAAAAAAAAAAACAAGAACCTTAAATCTAATCTCCTTTGCTTAACCCTTTTCCTAACCCTTGACAACAACTTGTGACCAACCCCCCTAAACAATGAAAATTATCCCAGATCTAAAACCCATTAAAAGACCAAAAAACCACCCGCCCCACACCACCTCTTTGGGAATGTGGGTGTCAAATTCTTAAAATTGCTTCCTGCTAGGTATGGGTGAAGGCATCTTTATTCTGAAAAAAAAATTTTAGGTTAATTGTCCATTTCTAGGAAAGGTAACTATATCCTTCGTTGTCCAGTTTGAGCATAATGCCAAAGTTCAGAGTTTAACTCAAGTCCTTATTCAAGTAGTCTTTGAAACTGGATCATCTCAGTTAGCCCTCTCAAAATTGCTCTGAGCACTTTGTAGTTCAAAGCTGATCTGTAGATGATGTTTGTCAGTTTAGTGATGTATTATTGTCCACGTGGAATTGTTGTTGTTGTTGGGCCCCATCTTCTTCCTGGAGACTTCAGTAGTTAGGCCTGGCCGTGATTTCCTGCAGAAAACTGGTAAGAGACTCGAACACAAAGACATGTATAGGCAGCTAATTGAAGCCTTTTTTCTAGAATTAGTTAGTACTCTATATGACTGTTCATATCTTAACAAAGTTTAAAATGTGTGTGTATATATATATATATATATTAATCTTGTAAATTTGATATAAAATTCATACTTTAAGAAAAGTTTAAAGAATCAGAATAGAATCAAAGAATTGAGATTAGTAGTAATAAAAGAGTCCCTTAATTAATTTGGTTTTTCTCCTGTCCCATAACTTTGTTGGAGTAGGTGTGGCCTTGTTGGAGTAGGTGTGGCCTTGTTGGAGGAAGTGCGTCACTGTGGAGGTGGGTTTTGAAGTCTCATATATGCTCAAGATACCATCAGTGTTGGAGACCACTTCCTGTTGCCTGCAAGATGTAGGACTCTCAGCTACTTCTCCAGCACCATGTCTGCCTGCACCCCACCATGTCCCACCATGATGACAATGGACCGAACCTCTGAACTCTAAGCGAGCCACCACAATTAAATGTTTTCCTTTATAAGAGTTGCTGTGGTCATGGTGTCTCTTCACAGCAATAGAAACCCTAACTAAGACAGTGTGTGTAAACTAAATAAAAAGAGTCCATGGTTTAGAAAAGGGAGAAAAGAAGTGTACAACATCAGGACTGAAGGAAGGAAAGAGAAAAGGAAATGATGTAATTATATTTTAACTTAAAAAAAAAAAAAGAACTCTGCCAATCACCAGTACACCCAGGGCTTGAGTGCATGTACCAACAAACCTCCATCCACACTGCCAACCCTTGGCTCCTAAAGAACACAGACATCTCAACTGGACATGGAGATGCATGACTGAAATCCCAGCATTCCAGAGGCTGGGGTGGAAGGATGGTGAGTTTGAAGCTATCCTGGGATACATGGCAAGACCTTGTCTCAGAAGTAGGAGGAAGAGGAGGAAGAAAAGAATGAGGTAGGGGAGAACAGGAGGACCAAGAAGAGAAGGAGGAAGAAGATATTTTGCTACTCATCTGCAAGGACTCGAGGAGGCATTCAAAATGTATTTATTTGGTTAAAATATTGATCCAATAGTATTTACAAGGGCTCAGTGGTCATAGAAGAAAGTCTCTTCCTCTGTTCTTGTTGTGATCAAATCATACGGCCTTTGCACATCTTTTATTCCTGGCCTCTACCAGGCACCAAATCTCCTAAGGAAAGAGACCCTGTGTTTCATGTCTTCCTACCCACAGGCTGGGGTAGCAACAGCATATGCTCTAGCTTGTAAATGAATGAACGACTCTTTAACTTCCCTCTTTGAGGGGAAGTTGACTTCTGCAGAGAATCAGGTTGGAAAAATGGATGACCAGGATCACTGACAACTAAAGCACAATGCAAGAGATGATGCAAGAAGCTTCCAGAGTGGCGCATGCATACAAGTGCATCTCTCTCCAGTATTGGGGCCCAGGCCCAAGGCTTTTGATGTCAGAAGAAGTCATAAACTATATTAAAAAGAGCAGCGTAGAGAGCTAGCAGCATGGCTCAGTGGGTAAAGATGTTTGCTGCCCAGACTGACAATCTGAGCTCGATCTCCAGAGCCCACACTGTTAAAGGAGAGAGCCAGTTCCCTCGAGTTGCCCTTTGGACCCCACACATGCCCTGTGGCACACACCTACTACACATACACACGAACACACTATAAACAAATATAACAGTCTTTTTAAAAGCGGCGTTTTATTCTGAGAGCAAAACAAACACATTATTAGTTGACTATGAATTGTTCCCCCAGAGGCTCATTGGTTGAAGGCTCGGTCCCTATGTAGCAGCTTCCAGAGGTGAGGCCTCTGCTGTGACTGGATTACCCACCTCTTCACCTGCCAACCTCAGGAATGGATTAGTCCACTAGCAAATTCATAGTTTAACATGAGGTGCAGTGGTGGGGCCTAAATGGAGGAAGTAGGCCACTGAGGGATGTGCCATTGAAGGAGACACCTTGTCCCTGACCCTCACCCCTCTCTTTCTTCTTCCTGACCACCATCGGGCAAGCATCTCTGCTCCCACTGTGAAGCTCTATCTCACCGCAGGCCCAGAAACAACAGATCCCGGTGGCCATGAACCCTAACCTCTGAAACCATGAGCCAAATAAATGATTCCTCTGTTGGGTTGATTTTCTTGGTACTTTGTCACAGTAGCAGAAAGCTAATACAAAATAGCAAATGTAACATGAATTGCTAAATGGTCTTATTAATAAAAACCCCGAGCCAGATATTGTGGAGAAAACTGAAAGATCAGAAAAACAGAATAAGCCACAGCCACAAGCTATTACCTCGCCAACTCCATGAATCCTCTGACTGAAATCCTCAGCCTCAAGAGTGTGAGTTCCTGTTTCCTCAGGCCTTATATATCTTTCTGTGTCTTGCCATATTGCTTCCTGGGATTAAAGGCGTGTGTGCTTCCCAAGCAAAGACATGAGATCTCAAGTGCTGGCATTAAAGGGTGTGTGCCACCATGCCTGGCTCTGTTCCCAGTGTGGCCTTGAACTCACAGAGATCCAGACGGATCTCTGCCTCCTGAGTGATAGGATTAAAGGTGTGTGCTACCACTGCCTGACCTCTATGTTTAATATAGCGGCTGGCTTTTTCCTCTGATCCCCAGATAAGCTTCATTGGGGTGCACAAATAAAATATCACAACAGGCAAGGATAAGAAAGAGGAGTCACCACAGGATCAGAGTCATGATAACCGTGCCTCCAGCTGGCTGCAAAACTCTCAGTGACCCTCTGTCCTGGTTAGGTTTCTATTGACGTGATAAACATCATGGCCAACAGCAACTCTGGGAAAAAAAGGGTTTATTTCGGCTTATGCTTTATAATCCATCTCCGAGGGAATCCAGGACAGGAACTCAAGGCAGGAACCTGGAGGCAGGAACTGAAGAAGAAACCATGAAGAGATACTGCTTACTGACTTGCTCTCCAAGGCTTGCTCAGCCTGCTTTCTTATGCTACCCAGGACTACCTGCCCATGGGCAACACCACCCACATCAATCATCAATCAAGAAAACGCAATACCCCACCAACTTGCCTACAGGCAATCTAATTCCTCTTCCCAGATGACTAAGCTTGTGTCAAGTTGACAAAAAATAAATAAATACTACATAAATAAAAATAATACCCAACCAGGACACTGTCCTTTCATCATTGACAGCTCAACTTCCATCAAGTTAGGGAAAATGATATTAAATCCTTTAGGTTAATGTCGGATTCATAGATAGAAATCACTGTGCAAATCTTCACACCTCCCTAACAGGGAAATACCTGTTTCATTAAAAGTTCCTATTTTAGAGATGAGGAAACCAGTTCCAGAATCAAGAACCTCATTTTTGTCTGGCCCAAAAGCCAATGATTTTTTTTTCTTTTTTTGTGCTAGAGATTGAACAAGGACCTTGTGTATGCCAGGTAACTTCCCTGTCACTGAGTAATATCCCCAGACCCTAGGGTTTTTTGTTTTTTGAAACAGGCTTTTGCATATCCTAGGGTGGCCTCAAACTCACTACATAGCCAAGAATCACCTTGGGTTTATTATGATCCTCCTACCTCTACCCACTAAGGTCTAGCATGCACCACCACATCTGGTTTAGACAGTGCTGGGGCTCAACCCCTGGACCTCAACCCTGAAGCCTCTACATTGGAAGCAAACACTCTGCCAACTGAATTATATGCCCAACCCCCAGGCTTTGTTTTTTGTTTGTTTGTTGCTTGTTTTTTAGACAACGCCTCTCAATGTAGCCTCATCTGGCCTACCACTTGCTGAGTAGTCCAGAATGGCTGATCTTGGGCCCACTTCAGACCTATCCCAAGATTCTCCTGCCTCTGCCTCCCAAGTGCTGGTATTTCAGTCATTCTCTGCTGTATCTGGCCCAAAGACCAAACTTTCGATCACCGTCTTGGATTGCTCATTGCAAGCTCAATGGCACCAGTCTCAGAAACACCAACACCTTAAGAATCAAGGTATTTTTGCCCTTCCGGTGCTGCTGCTAGGCCCATACAGACTTGAGTGACATGTACTGCCACCCGGGGCCAGGGCATCACATAGGCCTGAGCTGAGGCAAGGACCATTTCTGGGTGCTTGGCCCTGCCACAACCGTGGTCGGCTCTGATGTCCAAGGTTCCTGTTGCCATCAAAGGCCATATGGATGCCCAGAATCTGGGCCCACAGCTGGGGCCATATGGGAGTTCGAGGGTCATGCTACCGTTGGGTCCAATCCAGACTAAATGACCTACTGCCAGCTGTGGCCATGGTGACATGGGACTGGGCTGCTGCCAAGGACAATGTGTGGGTCCATGGTCTAACCACATCTGAGATCTATGTTGATGTCCATGGCCTATTGTGCCACTAAGGACCATGCAGACCTCAGGGGCCTCGGCTGCTACCTGGGACCAGGTTAGTGTCCAAGGGTTGATTGGTCCCGGGGTCATGAGAGTGTGAGAGCTGACCCTCCCCTCACCAGCTGCAGCACTCAGGAGACTGGGCCCTCCACCTAGCCCAGGCAGCATAGTTAAGGTGCTGACCGCCTTGACAGGATTACAGGGGATCCATACAAGCTGAAGTGGGAGATCTGGCCCCACCCTTTATCTGCCATATGGTGGAGTGGGAGAGAGAGAGAGAGATGAGCTCCTCCATCCCCTCCCCCTTGCTACCTAGGTGGCAGGTGTGGTGGGTGGGCGAGCTGGCCCTGAAGTCCTGAGAGTGGGAGAATTGGCACTGCCCCCTACTGGCTGTAGCATTGGGAAGAGCAGGCCCTGCACCTCACCTCGACTGCACAATAGAGCTGACCCTGTTGTCAGGGGCACAGGTGAGCTGGGGGGGGCATGAGAGGAGGAAGACTGACCCCCTACCCACTTGTCTGCCATGTGGTGGCATGGGTGAGGGAAAAAAAAAAAACCTCCCTCTCCTTACCCTTTGCCACCTGTAGCAGGTGAGAGAGTTGGCTACAAGAACAGCAGAGGTGGTCCTGTCCCTCACCAAGAGCATCAGTCCAGAAAGCACAGCAGCCCTGCACCTCACTCACCTGGGCAAAGCAGAAGAGCTGCCCCGGGGGGTGTGAGTGTGGGTGGGCGGATCAGAGGGTGTAAGAGCAGAACTGGCCCTCTCTTTGCTGTCTGCTACACTGGGTGAGAGAGCTTGCCCCGGTGGTGATGATAAGGGAAATCTGGCAAGCTGACCAACCCAGCTGCCACCCAGGCCCAGAACCAGGGCAATGAGTTAGCCCACCTCAACACCTACTTCATCTATGAACTGCTGGAGCATGTAAAGGGGCCGGACCTGCAGATCCAAAACTACAGGATCTCCACAACACAAGGCAACATTAGGATATCCAAGAGAAGCCCCAGTGAGGGCCCAGTATCGAGTGTGGCCCAGAAGCCAGAGGCCTCGAACCAGACCAATGACTCGCTACTTACAAGTAAAGATGTGTGGACTAAAGGCTAAACTGTGTGACACACTGGGCCACACTGCAGCTTCCACACTGAGATTTTGGTTTGGTTTGGTTTGGTTTGGTGTTTTGTTTTTGGGGGGAATTGCAAGGGCAGAGAGTGAAAGCGAGGGGACAGGAGATGAGTGGGATCAGATGCATGATGTGAAATCCACAAAGATCAATTTTTTTTTAAAAGGCATTTGCCCTTCATCATGGGCTATCCTGTCACTTCACATTATTCACTGTAAGGAACGAGAACATTGAAAATTATCCTTCATCAACAAATAGTTGTGAGATAATGATGAAATAAATTATGTATTCCCTCTAGCTTAGTATTATAGACAGCAGGGTCTTATCACAGGGTGCAGGCAACATGCTAACCAGAAATACACAATGGCCCCTCACTTTAACATGTTTCAATCTAGCTAAGGAGGCCAGAGACCAATGACATCATGTGAACAATTTGACAGAGCTCTCCCATTAAGAACTGGGGGTGCCGATGGTGTACACTCAGCAAGTTAAACAAACCAGACAGGTAAGACTCCAAACATCATTAAGTGAATAATAGTAATAATAATGAATTAGTTGATTCCAATTTGAGCTAATGTACTTTGGGAGTAAAATGCTCCAAGAAAGGTATTTTTAGAATCTGAAAACAAAAGCTATTTTTGTTGTCCATGAGGTCATTTCCTGCATCTATTCCTAAAAGTTACATGTATACATTCTAAAGGATTAAAAAATGATATTGACTTGTCCAAGGAAAAGCAACTGTAGCCCTCTTTTCTACGTCCTCCCTATAATCACCGATTTAGCCAGGGAGGGTTGAGAAGGGGCCCACGGCTACTTGCAGACTGACCTTCATTTGACTCATGAGGAAGCTGTGATTCTGAGAGATAAGGTAGCTCGCCAAAGGCCTTCCCGGTGTCACAGCCCAGGCTTGGGTCTGTATGTTTTGATAACCATATCGGTATGTTTTCCATATACTCCTTGACCTCGTGGTGCCAGTCTGGCTGCTGGTTCTCGCCAAACACACATCTACTTCTAGGATGGCTTGGGGATGGGAGGGGACTCTTGTCACTGTCTTGGTAAATAGATCCTGGCCTTCTGCCTCCAGAGCACCAATGCCATGTCTCCCTGGAAATTTCCACTACTCTGGTTGCTGCCTTTCAAGGAACCATGTCAACAGCCAGGTTATCTTCTAGAGTTTGACTTCTGCCATCTGCTCCCCAGCTGTGGTTACCACCACCGTTACCTGAGCCACAGGTAACAGGTATGTGGACACACACAATACACACACACACACACACACACACACACACACACACACACACAAAATGAATTTCACTTACCCATCTTGACCACCTAGTAACTCTAGGCTCCACTGTCTCTATCCCAATCTTCCCCTTATTTCTCCAATTTCTTGGTAAACTTGCTAAGAAACCCATCATAATAAAGCAAACAAATCCAAAGGACAGGACTTAGGTTTCTAGAAGTACAGTGTAGGCATGACAGCTTGAAGCTTTCACCCGGAAAAATACTAGATTGTGAAGTCACCCTTTCATATGAATAAACACATTTTAAAAATCAAGTTCCTGAGCTGGTGAAATGGCTGGGTGGCTAAGGCACCTATCCAGAGCCTGACAACCTGAGTTCAATCCCAAGAACCCACATAGTAGAACGGGAGAACCAACTTCCAGAACTTGGCCTCGACCTCAGTATGTGTGCCCTGGCACAATATTCCCCTATACACACACAAAATAAGTAAACCTGCAATAAAAATGTTTAGTCAAATTACTTCATGAGTGTGTACGTGTAAAAAAATAATGGGGTAACTTAACTGAAACCGGGAGCATGGCTCTTTTTCAGATAGAGACCTACCGCTGCCAGATGTGCAGAAACAACACTGGGAGTGAACTTCTGTGAGCAGGATGTCAGCTCTCGACCCTCCATGCCACCTGCTCCAGGCCATGCCAGCCTGCCTCCTAGAATGAGCAAGAACAAGGCAACTTGACCCTGTCAGGGAGAGGGTGGCTGCCCATCCTCGTATCCACCGGAAGCCACCCTGGATGTAAAATGCGCTCTGTTTATGGCACAGAAAACCACAATCCAGGAATTTTTCCTCTCCAAAGGCGCTGCCAACAGCAGGTGCAGCTCCTCTCACAGGGTCAGAATTGCCATCCATGTCCGTACCCAAAATATCAAGAGGAGATTGTATTTTTCAACTCACCAGAACAGACCGGGGCTTCTGTGCTGGCCTGAACCCTGGCAGACCACCTTGCCCTCCAGGAAAAAAAACAAAAAAAAACAAAAAAAAACGCAGCACCTGTAAGCAACCATTCCTAAGCTGGGGTGAATTTCTTCATTAACTTTTAGATTTGGCAGGGGTAACTGTCATTTGCACACAGTAGCTACCCATTTTGATGGGAAAAGGGCCTGTACCATTCTTTTGTGTCCACATACAGGTGTGTCCACACTCTGCACTTTAAAAGTCAGGGTACATCGTGGGCTGTGCTTTTTGTTGTTTTGTTTTTTGGTTTTTGGGTGTTTTTTTGTTTTGTTTTGTTTTTTTTGCTTTTTTTTTTCTGTAATGAATTTCATTGTTGCCAAGGGTGCTCTCAAAGTCATGGGCTCATCAATCCTTCAACCACAGCCTTTCTGGTAGCTAAGGGTGGGGACCACCACAGCCTGCTTTCAAGTTACAATGTGAATGTGCTGGTTTTGTCGTTATTTTTTATTTTTGTTTGTTTTGTTTTCTTTTGTCATTCTTGGGGTACTGGCAATTGAAATGAGAGCTTCACAAAAGCCAGGTAAGCACTCCACTGCTGAGGAAGATCCCTGACTCCCCAACTGTGTCTTTTAAGTCATATACTGTCCGGGAGTGGGACAGAGAGACAGAGACAGAGACAGAGACAGAGACAGAGACAGAGACAGAGAACGACTCCCTTGCTAAGAGGGAAGGATCAGAAGAAAATGGATAACTTGTTACTTTCCAATTTTTATATTTTTCCCAGAATCTGAACTGGGAAAGAAATTTTATTTTTTATATGTGGTTATAATTTTATTAACTTAGACAAGTAATTTTAGACTTTTCTGTTTGTTTTTCATTTCTCTCTTAAGGAGTAACTGTGTCATATATGAAGTAATATCAACAGATCTGGGACCGTGACTTTGTGTTAGCCCAGCTTCTGCAGGTAGACAGAACGAATACATAGTAGGTAGATATATGAGAAAGGATTTATTTGGAGAACTGACTCATACCAATTACTATAGCTGATGATCCCTGTGGAAGACTGTCTGGCTACTCTGGGATGCTGGTGGCATGGCTCTCTCCAAGTCCCAAGGCATCCTTTTATTGAAGAGAAGCCAATGATAAAACTCTGAGTTAGAGACCAAAGCCAGAAGCCAGGGTAAGCCCAAGAGTCTGGGAGGACAAGGGTTGGCTGTAGTTCTCAGAGTGAGCTGCTCAGGCCACTTCTGTATTCAGTTCTTCCTGCATTCATTCTGCAACACTCAACTGGATAGTGTTACAATTTGCATCTGACACGCCCCTTCCTCTCTCCAATCTGAGGGTGCTCTTTTACAAGACTATGAAACCTGAAGAGAAAGGGGAGACTAATGTAATTAGGTCATCTAGAGGCTGTAGCGTAGCCCTTGGTATTGACCTTATTTTCTGATTCCTGGTCCATCATGAGGTCCACAGCCTCCTCTACAGGCCCTCACCACCATGCCTTTCCCATTGTGGTGAACCAAACCTGGAGCCAAAATCAATTGTTCTTCCTTTATTTCTGTTTCTGTCAGATACTGTGATCACAGAGATGCAACGGTGGTTAATATAAACGGTGCCTTCCCATGCTGAGGGTGGATATCCCCCACTTAGCTCACAGCCACGAAAATCTCTTCTAGAACACCCTCCTCCATGCAGGTACTTCCTCATCCAGTCAAGTCCACAGCTAAAATTAACCCTCCTAGAGTTCCATGGCATCTGCCCTGCCAAACGCACTGACAGGAGTCTGTTGGGCCCGTGTGAGTGAACGGTAGGCACTTGGTCACAGTCTCTTAGTTGATCCTCAGAGGGATCTGCTCCATGAGATGAAACAGGAAGATGAATAGGATCCGGTCCAGCTGCTGACCCCCCAGACATGGCCCTGGGTGGTAAGTCCCAGCCCCAGAGGCCAACAGTACCTTTGTGAACTACCAAAAGTATAATTTCAAATACCAAATTTTAGAAATTTAGCCACGAAATATTTGCATAATTCTATGATTTGATTTTTTTAAGCAACATATTACATTGTCACTGAACACAGAAGAGATAAAAGCTTGACTATGGAACACTTAGAGAACTCAACTCTCTGACCAAAACAAGGCTGCTTACCCCATTGTGCTTCCCTTGGCTCTGGGAATGAGCAAAGGAAATACAGGGGAGAGGCATTTGGAACTTTTAAATAACAGATAACATCGTCTTTCCCTGATGATTTAGAAGCAAGCGGAACAAGAAGGCATCAAGCTGTTACAGACAGTGCTAGGAGCCCGTCTTAGAGTAGAGGACATGCTGCAAGTCCAGACATGCTGCACTTTGTAAACTGTCAATACCTTCAAAGGGAGCGTAAAAGGAAACAGCGTTTTTTTAAAGTGGTGCACAGTGCTTCATACCTGCCCTCCTAGAACTTGGAGGTGGAAGCAGGAGCATCAGGAATTCAGGAACATCCTCCGCTACGCAGAAGTTTGGCCAGCTGAGGCTCTGAAAGACACCATCTCGAACAAAACACGACTTGTGTAAGGGGCTGGGCCTGGTGCTCAGTGGCAAAGCACCTGCCTAACTCGCCCAAGGCTCTGAGTTCAGGCTCTAAACACAGGGAAAATAAAGTTAAATTTAAATGTATTTTTGTAATTGTTTGAATTGACCCAACAATTCCAAGGACTCTCTCTGTGAAAATAAGTAGTTAAGTCCTGGATATTTTTTTGCATTATTACTTGCAACAACAACAATAAAAAGCAATACTTAGATATAATATTAAGCAAATGATATTCCTGTAATATGGAATACTATGAAGGCATTAGTGTAAAATTAAAAGTTTGTGGCTTTCTTGGCCTGAGAGGATAGGTATAACAGTAGGTAGGTGTCAAGGCTTCAAAGAAACCTTGTACACTAACTCATTTCTAAGAATTCATCATCATACAAAAATCAAACAGATTCCTGGTTTTTAGCACAGTGATGGATTCTACAGTAAAACACTAGCATAATGAAGGCCTACTGGATGGGATTGGCTAAGTATATATTGCTACCACCACTTAATAGGGCCAGACAGGCTTGAACGTTACACTGTCAGTTTATCTGTGGTACATAGAAAGCTAAACTATACTATTAATAGAAAAAGAGTTAATGTGGGATTCTACCTTTGAAAATCTATAGAAAACGTGCCCTCTTCATGTAACCATCTTTGATTCTCTTCAAGCCTTGCATTGATTGGAGGAGACTTACACAATGGAGGACAGTCTATTTCATTAAATTCCACCAATGCAAAAGTTAATGCAAAACACACTGCTCAAAGAAGCATCCTGAGTATTGGACCACACATCTGAGCACCCTACAGCCCAGACAATTTGATGCATGAAATTAACTATCAAAATGTATAAGGATATGGATACATACATATCCGTGTGTGTGTGTGTGTGTGTGTGTGTGTGTGTGTGTGTGTGTGTGTGTGTATGAAGATGAGAAAAACAAAGAAAAGCAAGGTCACAATAAACGGCAGTCATTTGAGTTGAAGGAGGCCAGAAGGCAATTTGGGAAGGGCACAATGGTCTGAGCCCTAGCTCTCATTTCAGATAGTGTGTCCCTTATCTAAAAATAATTCGATAGACATTTACAACCCAGCCGGACTGATGGTAAGTATGCATGTAAGGGACTGACTGTGTGCACATGAGATTCCAAGTTACTTCCCTCTCTCTTTATACTTTAACTTTCAACATCTTCTATGTTCCCATGACAACAATGTGTTTCTTCTGTAATCAGTGCATAATGTTGCCTTTGAAAAGCTCCATTGGTACATGGGGAGGCTTATCAGCTAAGCACCAAAACCTGGTATTTGGAACTGGAGCCTGTGCACTCACCAGGTCAGACAGGCCACTGTTTTTATTTCAATAGAGAAGGTTCAGCCTTGAATTTCTCATTTGGGTTTTACTTACTTATTGGAAGTACAGTAAGCCTAAGGCTTGTTTGAGAATTCTTGTGTCTTCTTTTATTTTCATTATCTTACATATTTGAGTGCATAGCATCACCTTCACCCCTATGCATGAAGGTAGCTGCTTAACAATGCTTATTTTTCAGCCATTAAAAAAACCCACATGTGCCAGGCAGTGGTGGTGCATGCCTTTAATCTCAGCTCTTAGGAGGTAGAGCCAGGAGGATCTCTGTGAGTTCAAGGACAGCTTGGGCTACAGAGTGAGTTCCAGGAAAGGCGCAAAGCTACACAGAGAAACCCTGTCTCAAAAAACAAACAAACAAAAAATGTTCCACCCTTCTCAGATTCTCACCCACTAACCTACATCTTCCTGTATTTCCAGAAGAGTCATAAATAAATGTTCCATGTGCCACACTGGTGAAATTTCCTCTTGTCCCCTCTCCCCTTCAGACCTTCTTCGGCTCCTTCTCTTTATAATTTCCTGCCTTCCAACTCTCAGGACCTGAGACTGGTGCTTGCTTTGGGGACCAATTTCATAGCTGTAGGAGAGAGGTTTGTTTACCTCTCATTCGCCCTTGGCTCAGTGATTTTAGTATAACCAACAGGGCGTGAGGAGGCTCTCTGGAGTTCATTGCTCTTCAGCTGGGCCCCGAGCCCCTAGTGATGCTGTATGCCTGCTGGCTCCCCAGGCAGACAGCCTCTTTCTTCCTTCTCAAGGACAGATGGTGTGCTCAGTGGGGGAGTCATCCAACAGATGTGAGCAACTATGTTCAGGTTGTGGGGGGAGAGGCAAAGGCTTCTCCTCCCGGAAACATCTTACGACCTGTTTCCACATCCCAGCATTTAGCAGAGGCCAGTCTTGTTCTGACTAGGGCCACATTTCATATGTAATAGGAGGTGTGGGATTCTGCAGCTGTCTAAAAGGTGGTGGTTTCCAACTCGCTTAGTGCCTCACACTGCTTTTTCAAGATGCTGTTTCTGAGAGAAGGACATTGGATCCTTGCAAAACCACTGTCAACTGTTTGAATCTTAACTGTTACCCATGGGCCCCTGTTTTGAATGGTGCTGTTTTAGGGGCAGTGGAGTCTGTTTTGAGGGAAATGGGGCCTGGCTGGCAGAAGTAGCTCACTAGGGTGGAACTTTGAAGATTATACCTACTTCCGGTCCTGATTTTCTGTTTCCTATTCTGTATATTGTGAACAACACACACACCTAATGCTTTTCCCACCTGACACACTCCTCCACCTGACACACTCCTCCACCTGACACACTCCTCCACCTGACACACTCACCCACCTGACACTCCCCCACCACGCACTTTTCCACCATGTCCCCCCTGCCATGTCTTCCCCACCAAGACTGATTGAAATCTCTCTGAAACTGTGAGCCACAATTCGTGCCCCCAAGTTGTTCCCTCTGATAACAAGAAGCTAATACATTCACATAGCAAGTTCTGGTCTCTTCTATACTGAGGAATGCTAGTTTATTCCAAATCTCTATACTGTAATTCTACTGAAATCTTTGAAGTAGAACATATTTCTTTTTTTTTAAGTGTATGTGTGCATGTGTGTGCGTGTGTGTGTGTGTGTGTGTGTGTGTGTGTCTGTCTGTCTGTCTGTCTGTCTGTCTTCATCCTGAGTGCATTTGTGGAGTCCAGATGTTCACACTTGTTGTCTTTCTTTGTCACTTCCCATCCCATTTTTTTTGAGACAGTTCTTTCACTGAACCTGGAGCCTGCCATTTCCACTAAATTAGCTCTCCAGTGAGCTCCTAAGCTCTGATTGTCTCCACCCTTTAGTGGTAGGATTACAAATACACATGTACCTCTGGGCCTGGTGTCTGACATGGGAGCCTGGGATTCTATTATAGCAGGAACTTTACTCACTAAAACTCTTCCCCAGACCCTGGAACACTTAGTTCACCAGTCACCTTGACTCTCTATACTTTAACAATAGGAAGAGTACTCTTTTAATCCTTCATCCACATTCCCCTTCTCCTATTCCTGTCCATAACATTCTCTATGTAAGATCTATTCCTGCATTGTGTTCAGTCTTTGTGGGGAGGCTGGCTCCCACTTTTTCCCAGGGTACTCTTGAGGAGAGAAGGGTAAGAAATATTTAGATAGAAAGACAGTGTGGAGAAGACAGGCAGAAATGCAGGATAGCTTCCAGAGGACCTGGACCAATATCCACCAGCCCCTTCTGTCTCTTCTAAAGGGCTTTTCATAGGAATGCCAAGGGGTGGAGCGAAAAACCTCCCCCCAGCACAGCCAAGTGCAGACCCTTCCAAACACCTAATGCAGCCCTGCTGGGTAAAGCAAGCTCAGATCTCACTAGGAAACCTCTGTGGGCCCCCACAAGTCTTCAGATTTTGCAATGCATTGTTTGGTCCTCAGAAACTATTTGGGAATATCTACTGACAAATGTTCCCATAACTGATCTGCACAGACATCATCAAGGATTTTCCTTGTCCTTCACCCACCGCAGGTGTGATCTGGAACTCCCACTGAGGATTAAATTTGGGACTTTACTTCTCTGTCTGCCCAACTTCTAGGGCCTTGCAATCAAGCCCTCCCATTCTTATGTTCCTGGTTCTTTGTTGATCAGCCCTTCCTTCCTCTGTTACAGAAGCTTTGGAGACAGGAAAAATCACGGTTTCCTGCTTTGCTTGTTTATTATGTTTAATTAACTTCTCTGTGGTGAGTTCTATGTTTACTGGCCAGTATGATATCCATCTTTTAAAACGTAATCTCCAACCGTGCTTGGTTCTAAAATATCTAATGTATTAGATCTGGTTTCTGTGATTCTCTCTCTCTCTCTCTCTCTCTCTCTCTCTCTCTCTCTCTCTCTCTCTCTCTCACACACACACACACACACACACACACACACACACACACACACAGGACTCCTATATATTACCCCAAAAGCAATTCACCAAGTGGTGGTGGGTTGTGAATTCTTGTGCACCAAAACAAGTATGAAGAGAAACCAAAAGAGAAAACTATGGTGGGTGGGTTAAATTTCAACCCATAATAAAAATGTTTACTCTAATACACCAAAAATTGTCATGTTTTTAGGGGCTTTCATTTGGGGCGAACTAGGCAACTGGCCACAGATGTCATAGATGCTGGGATGTTGATTTTGTATGGAAAGGGATGTGGATGTGGGTGAACTCACATGAGAATGTTCATGAGGGTCGAAGATTGACATCAGAGTCTTCAATCATTTCTATTTATTTAGACAAGTCCTCACTGAACCTCAAACTTGTCATTTCAGCTAGACTGACTAGCCAGCAAGGCCCCAGGATCTGCCTGTCCCCACTCCTCAGTGCTGGGGTACAGGCACAACACCACAACATCAGCTTTTTAAAAACATGGATGCTGGGGATCCAGACTCAGGTCTACATGCTTGTACGCTGGGTACTCTGCCCAACGAGCTTGCTTCCCAGCCCTGTCATGTGTTCGACCTACATCACAGAAGGAGTCTGGTCTTCTGGAATATGGTTCTCACTGTGAAAGCAATCATAGTCAAGGACTTGAGGAACTAATTCAGTACCACCTCATCCAGCAAGCAGCATCCAGAGCCAATGAACTATGGCTGCCCACTATTTCTGATCTCTAAATTGCCTGGATTCTTTTGACTTTAAGTGTGGAAAGTCTAATTCAAAATGACTGAAAGATAAAGAAAAGGAAACAATTAGATTGGCATGTGGAGAAATCCCAGAAAGAGGTAGCTTCAGATGCTGGCTGGATTACAGGGCGGGTCCCCCCTTTCCCTCTCTTACTTCTGCTTCTTTCTCTTCGGGGGTCCAGGCTTGAGTTCTTACCTCATAGAAGCAGAAAGGCTGCCAACAGCTGCTGGCTTCAGCCTCTCTCTCATCAATTCCAGTTGGAAAAGCTTGCCTCTCTCCAATGTTCTTTTTTAAAGGTTTGGGATTAAGTCTCACTGTCTGAGTCATACTCTGGCCCTCTGAAACAGTTGCAAGTGTGTCTCGGGTGCAGCACAAGTGTGACGTTTGCGGGTGCTGCCATCAATCTTGCATTTGATAACAGACACGAATCGTGCTAAGGAATTGACCCTTTCTCCCCTCAGCTAAGGTGACTTAGGGTTAGTCCAAAGTTGAAAATTAGCACATCCATCTTTATCTCTAGCTACAGTTCAGAACCAGATGCCAGGTTTAGCTCAAGACTGGAGGAGCGGCGCCTGTCTAACTGAGGAGAGATGGCTGAAGAATAGGAATTGCTGACTGGGTCTGGGGATATGACTCAGTGCTTAAGAGTACTTGCTGGCCTTGGGGAGGACCTGGCCATGCACGTGCACATGAACACACACACACACACACACACACACACACACACATGCACGCACACACGCACGCATACATGCACGCACACACATAGGCACACTCAGCACAAATAATGCAAATAAAGTAACTCTTGGAGTTGGAGAGATGTCTCAGCAGTTAAGAGCACTTGTTGCTCTTCCAGAAGACAGGAGTTGGTTTCCCAGTATACAACTGACTGGAACTTCCAGTTCCAGGGGTCCAATACCTTTCTCTAGCCTCTACAGGCAGTCATATGTGTGTGGCATATATAGACACCAACACACACACATATGTTGTAAAAAAAAATAACAATAGTAGTGACATGGAAAGTTCTAGGAGGTGAGATGAGCTCAAAACAGGGTCAAGTCTTGACTATACTTACCTAAACTTTGGGTTCATGGTTAGAACTCCATGAGTATTTGCCAATTTATTGATTTGTTCAGGATAGCAAACCTATCGCCTCTTTAGAATAGGGAGAAGGAAATGTTTGCTTCACTGTAAGATGGGATTTCTCCACTTCAACTCATGGGTTTTGGTTTGATTTCTTTTATTGAAGTACTGGAGATTGAACGCGGGTCCTCCAGCACTCTAGCCAGGTGCTCTACCACTGAGCTACATCGCCAGAGACTGGTAGCTACCAACGATCTCCTTTGTGCCAAGCATTTTTTTTTCTTGGCACTAAAAGGATGGCAGTAAACTGTATAAAATCCCTGCTCTTGGGGAGTTGATAGACTAGTGGAGGTGATGGGCACACACCTCACGAAGCTGAGTAAATAAGTACGACTATCGGGGGCTTGGGAGATAGCTCAGCTGGTAAAGTGCCTGCCCTGTAGGCAGAAAGACGTGAGTTCAGATCCCAGGCATCCGTATAAAAGCCAGGTGCAGTGGCTTTAACCCTGGTGCTGGAGCACAAAAACAGGAGGATCCCTGGAGCTCCCTGGCCGGCCAGCCAGTCAAGCTAAATCAACAGGCTACAGGTTCAAAGACCCTGTCTCGAAAAAATAGAAAAGAAAGAAAAAGTAGTGGGGAGCATGTGTGACTGAGGAAGATACCTGACACTGACTTCCACACACATGCATATGTACAGATACTTGTACAGGTATGTGCATGGGCTGTCATTCCTTGGGCACTATCCACGTTGTTTTTTAAGACAGGATCTCCCACTGGCCTGGAACTCACCAAATAGGCTAGACTGTGTGCCCAACAAGCCCAATGGACTCACCTGCCTCCCAATGCTAGAATTACGAGCATGTACATCTCACTCAGCTTTTTACGTGGGTTTCAGTGATCGAAGGCAGGCTCTCCTTCAACTAAGTTATCTCTCTATCTTCTTTAAGTCTCTCTCTCTCTCTCTCTCTCTCTCTCTCTCTCTCTCTCTCTCTCTCTCTGTGTGTGTGTGTGTGTGTGTGTGTGTGTGTGTGTGTGTGTGTGTGTGAGATATCAACATCTCATCCCCTGCTCCTATCTCCAAATCCAGACCCAGGGTCACAGACAGATTACCTCACAGTTAGAATGGCAAGACTCACTGTCCCTCCTCCCTTGAGCCCACTTTGTTGGAGAGAGCAAGTCAGGGAGTCAGAGAAAAGCAGAACCGAGAACCTCTCCTTGGCATTCAAAAGCTCTCATTGACCTGAAAAGAACTGCTGAGCAGATTGGTTTCCCGTTGGCACTAGGCCCGGATGCTCTGCCCAATGGTAAAATCTATTGATCAAGGACCTGCAAAGTATCCCAGACTCCTTAGCTACTGTGGGTCACAGGAGGGAGAACACTATCCAGGGACCGACAGGTACAGAAGCAGAGATTCACATCCACTGCCTCCTCTGTAGTTACAATGCTCCCACAAAGCTGCCTCCATGCATTCATTCACAGAACTCTGCTGGGCGACATGCCTGTCCTGGCTGGGGAGCTACATGAAGGAAAGAAAGTAGTAGCTTGTCTAAGAAAGAAAGACTCTGTAGGAAAGGCACAGGATTGACATAGAGATCTGAGCCCCACATAAGAGACCAAAATGAGTGTTCACCTAAATACAGAAGTCCCCCAACAGTGGTCCCCTTACTTTTCATTTATTTATATTTTTTGGTTGTGAGCCTAGCCTTTAACGGCTGAGCCATCTCTCAAGTCCACTTTTCATTTATTTAATTACTGATTTTGAGACAGGCTCTCATGTAGCCCAAACTGATCTCAGATTCACCATGTAGCCAAGAATTCACCTTGAATTCTTGATCCTCCAGACTGTACCTCCCAAATACTGGGACTAAAAGCATGTACCACCACATCTAGTTTTATGCAGTGCTGGGGTGGGGGTAAAATCTAGGACTTTCTGCGTCTTAGACAAGCATTCTACCATCTGAAGTACATCCACAGCCTTCACCATTCCTTTTGTTTAAGTGGTTAGAAAGGGTTTTAGACTTCAGTGCTAGGCCCTTACAGTTCCTAACTTTGGGTACATTTAATCTAAACTGTAATCGAAATGCCAGCAAACAGCACTCCTCTGTGCCACTCTTCCTGACCTGTGCATGCTCCTAAGTAGCTGTTTGCGAGCAGCTTCTGATTCAGGGGTGGGGGAATCTGGGGCAGGGTCTAGCAGAGGAAGTGTGGAAAACATAATGGCTCTCCAAGTGGACTCAGACAATTAAAATCCCACCACAGGGGTGCCAACCCCAGGAAAGAGCTCTGCAGAACAAATAATCTTGTGCTAAGAAACCTTGACGCACAGTTCTAAAGTCAAGGCCTCCGGAAAATTCGGACAGGAAAAAGTTCTGCATGTAGCTTGCTCTTTTGGCACAAGCCTCAAAAACTGAAATAAAATACTGCACACTCAAGCGACTTCAAGTAAGTACAGTCATAAGTCATTTACTCAAACAATGAGCAATTTTAATAAGGGCAACAGGAAAAGTTCTAGAAGGAAAGAACACTCCCGAGTTCCATTGTTCTGTGAACACGCCCTCTTAAGCACATTCCCCCCCCCCCGCAGTTGCTGAGTGGGTGTCTGAGGATCGGAACATGAGAAAAAGGTAAAACCAACTTCTTTTTATTCCAGTAAAGAATCAGTGTGATTATTTCATTCTTACATAATGCTGGATGCATGATTCGCAAATGTATTTGCTTGTGCAATGATGCAGAATTTGTGGGGGGTTTTTTAGCCTCCCACCCAAGAGACTAGAAAATATCCATGAGATGAGAGAAGGCTTCTCTGGGCTGGCTTTCTTCTTGGCTTGGGGACTGGCTTGCGGAGACCGTCTGCAATTCATTTAACCTCTTTCTGTTTCTCAGGGCCATTTGCAAAATAGGATGGGGTGGTGGTCCCCAAACTGTTTTTCTGTTTTTCAATGATTAGAAACTATGTAGACCTCGGTGTTGCTAGGAAGGTACATAGACTTTAAAGGCCAGATTCTCCATGAGAGCTTTGTTACACACACAGTAACGGTGACAGTAATATTAATAACAACCATCACATTCAAACATCTGTGCTTAGGACTGTAGTTTTTATTAAGACTTCTTGTTCCTTTAAATGTTCTAGAACTATACAGCAGCAGCTCACACACCAGTGGCCTGAGTGAACCAACAAGGCTTAGAAAAATTACGTAGAACAGATGTGTTTGCTCTCGGAAACATGATCTGAAATCATGATAAACTCCTAAGGAATTACTAAAGGCCCTGTGTGCTCCTTCCACAGTTTCCCAGACTACAGCATCTTATACATCAGAAGTGCACCATCAAAGCCCAGAAATGGACACCGACCCCATACTGGGAACTAGACTCAGACCTCACTGGACCTGAGTGGTTAAAACATTTGGACATTGCTGGTGGTGATGAGCCATTTGCTTTCAATTTGTGCTTGGAGGTGACATGCTTTAGGCAGCTTGAGTTTGCAATCAACAGACCGGTGTTATATTTGTGGTAAATTATTTAATAGCACTGAATCTTGTGTTCTCATTTATAAAATAGAAACAGTATCAATCAAAGAAGCCATTATGAGGAAATACTCTAGTCCAGTGAGTGGCATATATTAAGAATCCCCTGGGCTGTGGAGATGGCTTCAGCAGTTGGTGGAGTGCTTGTAAGTTGCCTTGTAAGCAAGCACAAGGGCCTGGATTCAGTCCCCAGAACTCATAACAAAGCTGTGTGGTGACATGCACTGAGGGAGGCAGACCCAGGCATCTCTGAGGCTTGTTGACCAGGCAGCTTACCCAAGTAAGTAATTTCTAGGTAAAAGTGAGTAGACCCTGTCTCAGAAACAAAGGTGGATCACGTCCTAAAGGCTACCTCAAAGATGATGTGTACATGTACCCACCACACATGTACACACAAACATCCCTAATTCGGAATTTATCAGGGGTGTGTGTGTGTGTGTGTGTGTGTGTGTGTGTGCGCGCGCGCGCGCGCGCGCCAGGGCAAGGTTTCCATGGTGCATGTGACAGTCAGAGGAGAGTCTTAGGTGTGGGCCCTAACCCTTCCACCTTGCATGGTCTCCTGGTTTTTCTTACTCTGTGCATTAGGCTAGCCAGCTCATGAGCTCCTGGAAATTCCCATCTCCACTTCCTGTCTTGCCTTAGGAACACTGGGGTGTTACTGAGTCCAGCTTTTAACGTGTTCTGGAGACTCAGGCCGTCACTCACACAGCAAGTACTTTACCTACTGAGCCGTCTCCTCAGCTCTCGCAGAGTGTTCTAATGGATGAGTTTCAACTCTGGAGAGGTTTCCTTTTAATCACTCCTGTTAGCGGTAGCCATCCCCCACCCAGCCATCTCCCTCCTCTGTACCCTGGCTCCCTGTGGGCTGGCACCCAAGTAGGAGTTGAGGGCTCAGCATGCCTTTCATCTCCTTCTCCTAGCTAGGAGTTGGATCTGGAATAATAGCAAGGTGGCTGTAACCCTAGCGTGAAAAGGTGAGGCTGTCCCTAACAGCTGGCTTTCTTTCTGTCTTCCTGATTATCTGTTGCCTGTATACAGTTTATATATAGTGTAGCTCGGGCCATGGAGGTAACTATCAAACCCACATGGACATTGCCATCTCCAAGTTTGTATTGTGTATCAGAAGAATTTGTTTATGAAAAGTCGACAGACAAGCCCCACCCTTCATTGTCTTTCTGGTGCATTAACTGCCTGCCAACACTTAATAAAATTGCAGCGATGAACCCCCTTTTGGCCTCTTGTTCTGGAAGCAGTTCTCGGCACACCGTGATTCTGGAGCAGATTTCCTCAGAGCTGAGGTCCGCAGCAAGGGGACTGTGAGGGTCACTGCAGTGCTGGTTGGGGATGCATTAGAGGGAATGGGACATGAGGGTTTTTTATGGGGAAACACACAGGCAAGGCTGTAGATAGAAAGGGAACGTGTGGTATTGAAGGTGGCATTCTTTGACTTAGGACAGTCTGGAGATTTGGGCAAAGAGCTCTCTGACTTTGGAACAGAACTGATTTTATTAGAATCTTCTTCTGCTACTGTTTCTTCTCCCTGGATGCCAAGGTGGCAGGAGCTTGACAGGATTCATCACATCACACCCGAAATCAGGAACAGGGAGAAATAGATGCATGCATGTTAGTGCTCAGCTCGTTCTCTCTCTGCCTCTGCCTCTGCCTCTGCCTCTGCCTCTGCCTCTGTCTCTGTCTCTGTCTCTCTTTAATGGTTTTTCGAGACAGGGTTTCTCTGTGTAGTTTTGTGCCTTTTCCTGGATCTCATTCTGTAGACCAGAGCTGGCCTCGAACTCAGGGATTAAAGGCGAGAGCCACCACTGTCCGGCTCTGTTTTCCCTGTCTTATGCACTTCAGAATTCTCCTGCCTAGGGAATGGTGCCACTCACAGTGGGCAGATCTTCCTACCTCAACACAATCCAGATTGTCTCCCACAGACATGCTTATGGGCCAACCCAATACACACACACACACACACACACACACACACACACACACACACACACACACACACACACTGCTTCTTGGTTATAAACAATTGTTCGTTCATGCTGAGTCTCAAGTCCAGCAAAATGTATCTCCCTTACTACAAAATCCCATTGTTACAGTCCCTACTGCAATGCTCCTGAAATAGTCCCACCCACCCCCCTTGTGTTTTAACACGCCATTGAATTTTTTTCATAAAACAAAGGTGAGGAGGGGGAGAAATCACCCTGTGAAAACTTCATTACCCTTCCCTCCCAATGCTATACAAGCAGGATTGAACCTGTGGCGTTGGGCTTTCTGCAATCGGGTTTAGATATTATTATCCTACCGGTAAGACTGGCTGTCAACTCTACCCCGGGGGAAGTCAGAATAGTGGCTCGGACAGCTGCAGGATGGGAGGTCACATCCTAGACTTGATTGCTTCCTTTGGACCCGCAGGTAACCGAGCATGACGTCGAAAGCCTGGGGCCTGCGGGAACCGCTGCGGGGAATGGGAGCCCCAGGGCGCTCAGCGCAGGGGTCGGGGGACGCGGGGAAGGGGGGGGAGACTCCCGCAGCGTGGCGGCCGCCAGATGGCACCACGGGCCCGGGGCCCATGCGCTCCCGCGGGCGCGGGGCGGGGCAGGAAGGGGTTAAGGCGCCGGCAGAGCGGCCGCGGCGGTCGGGGAAGCCCGGCGCGGGGCGCGGAGGAGGGAGCGGCCGGCTGCGGGGCCCCGGCCAATCGGGCGGCTGGCCGGGCGCGCGGAGCCACAGCGCCATGGAAGGAGGCGCGGCGCCCGGCCGCCCGTGACCGAGAGTGGCGAGCCCGAGCGGCCCGCGGCGCCCGCGGCGCGGAGATGAGCAGGTCCGCCGCGCTGCTGCTCTGCCTGCTCGGCTGCCACGTTTGGAAGGCGGTCACCAAGACGCTGCGGGAACCCGGCGCGGGAGCCCAAGGTCGGTGGGCGGCGGCGGCGGCGGCGGGGCCGGGGGGCCGCTTTTGTGTCGCGCCCGGGCCTGGCGCGGCAGCGGTGGCGGCTGGACCCGGGCCGCATTGTGGCGGAGGCCCAGCAGCTCGACCTGCACCGCGGTCCTGCAGCCCCCACGTCGCGATACCCGGGGGGCGGCGCCGCCCCGGGGAACACGCTGGGCCCGCGGCGCAGATGCTCCCTGGGGATCTGGGTGGCACCAGCTGCTCTGGCTGCCGCCTAGGTGGCAGCCTCTGGTGACTCTTCTGCTTACATCCGAGGCGCTTTCCTTTATGCATGACTCGGACACGCGGCTCCATAGCCCCTGCCGCGGGAAAGGGCGACGTGGGGCTCACTGTCCTCTCTGCTTCCCTGCTCGGGGTCCCCGGAGCTCTGGTCCTGGAGTCCCAGCACGAAGCCTGTCCCTTTTGTTGTAGCAGGGAGGGGGGCGACCGCCGCCCTGGGGTGCCCCCTGTGCCCTGGGGACCCTAGGTCTGCTGCCGCAGTTTAGGAAAGTTTCGGGGTCTTCTCCCCCCCACCCCCTTATCCTATGTGGTTTCCAGACCTTTAGGGATTTGTTAGGCAGCCACAGGAATCATCGTGAGAAGAGAAGAGAACTGGAACTGGGAAGCCCTGATCACTAAAAACCATTTCCATGTCTGTCTGTCGCCAGCTCCTGCCTTTTGTCTAATCTTTGGCCTCTTGCAAATCTGCTTTCCAATGGCACAAGTAACGTGGTCACCACCAAGAATGGCCATGCGTTTAAAAAAAAAATCAGAATTTATTTGAGGATAACCCTCAAGCTTCCTTGACATGATTTTGTGGGGACAAAGTCTAGTGTTTCCTCTGTTGCTGGCCTTTTTCTGAGGAGCAGCTATAGGCCGGTAGATGAGCATCTGTGAATCTATCCAGGGCACCTCTTGCCCAGGGTTCATTTGGTTAGGGAGGGGCCTTCACTGGGCTTCTGTGAGCTCCTGCAGGCACTCAGACCCTTGCCAGGATTCCTGATTCCTGGCAGAAAGGTGTGTGCCCTGCTAAGTTAACCCTACTAGCTGAAGGAAGGAGCGCTCCATCCCCAGTATCCTGTGACAGGGGTCCTGCCCCATCCTTCTTCCCCACCCTTTGGAACTTGGGACTAGGGGAACCTTGACTTCCACGCAATATCCTGTTGGTTTCTGTTGACAGTCTGAGTGTAGTTAATGATGCTGAAGGTTTTCATATGCAGTACTTGCTGAATCGCTGGCTGGCATCTTTTAAATGCATTGCTGCACCCGTAGTTGACAGTAAAATATGACCATTAGGAATTGGGTGTGAATTCAGTAATGTATGTTATGGAAAGGAGGCATTGACAAGGTACCAGGAAACCCATAAGCCTCAGTAGGAGGGGGGTACTTACGGCATTAGGTCATCAGTGCTGAATGATAGCCTCTTTCATTTACACCCCACTGCTTTTTGAATCAGCTATTTTAATGAATGATATTTGTGCCTCAATGAGGCCATTATTTCTGAGGGCAGGTTGGGTGTTTTGTTTTGTAGTTGAAATAGCAATACCTGGAAATAATGAATTCATGAATTTATAAAATAGGAAAAGGCATGGCTTCAATTGAAAAAAAAAATCATGGAGGGGGAAAAAAACCTACTGGTTTCAGGTCTAAGACCATGTTTTTATTAAGGTCTTACTGCTAAATCCCTGGAAATGGAATTTCCATGAAGCAAAAGAGAAATGACCAGCCTGTGAGACGATTTATGCTCTGTCTCAGTACATCCTAGAGTTTCAATGGAAGATGGATACTGTTGCCTTTGGATTTCTTTCTTGGTTTGCTGTTTCCGGTAAAGGTGGTGTTTTAAGGTGTCAGTATCAACACTTGTAATCAGAAGTCTCTGTCGCACCACCTGGTCCCTGGATTTGAGCTAGTGGATCTTTCAGGAAATGGACAATTTCTCTTGTCATTTGAGGGTACTTTTAACATGCCAAGTTCTTCAAAGCTTCTTGATGTCTGTCATTCTCCTAACATAGTTAATCGATTCATGTTTTCTCTGCCGCCTAGATCTGAATACAAGCAAGACAAGCACTAGATCTGATTTCACTGTGCATATGTAAGCCAAGTGTGAACTTGTGTGGCACGTAGAGTCGGTGCTGGTGGGGAAAAGTTGAAGATATTGAACTGTACACCACAGTGTAGCCTGAGGTCCTCTTATCTGCGTGTGTTTTAGGAAGTTTGTATACTTCCTCTGAAATCCAATTTGTAAGAGCTTTGCTTTTATTTCAGAAATGAGCTTGAATTATAGCTTGAACAAACTCTGTATAGAAACAGGGCTTGGCTATTATTTCAGGAAACCTACCGAAACCTCAGACATACAGAAACCATCCACTCTAGGATGACAGCCAGTTCCCAGGACTCATCAGTACCTCCTTTAGTAAGTGTACCTTGTGATATCTGGGGAAGCGAGCATCGGCAACGTTTCCTGCTATTTCTTTGCTCTTTAAACATTCGTGATAAAATTCAAGGGTTGGCTTCCGTTGCTGAAGCTGCTTTGAGTCTGCAGAGTGACTTACACAATGCAACAGTTAGTGGCCATGTGACCGACTGGCCGCGACTGTAAACTCTCTCTAGAACATGACTGGATGTTTTTAGATGTTTCCTCCGCATTGTACCGCAGTACACAGTATCATTTTGTGGGAACTGTACAGAAGGCATTATTTCAAAGAGTTGACTAACAACTCTGTGCCTCTTACAAAACCACACTGAGGGGACTGATAGAAGATTCTTCTCCAAGGATGAGCTGTGCAGATGTACTACTACCGGGATGTCATTTTGAAGTCCAATGCCATTGGGTGAAGGACTTAGTGCTCACTCTTGTCATAGGGCCTTTATTTTGTTATTATCGGACAGAAAGGTATTTTATAGTGATATATTAACTTTTCCTTCATCTCAGAAAATCTACCATCTGCTGGAACATTTGAGTGAATGTTTGGCTGCTTCTCTTTCCAAGAGGCCTCTTCTTTACCGAACTTGAACTTCAGTTCAGAATACTGTGTTCAGTTGAAAGACAGGGAAGCAATGGATGGTGGGTGGGGAACTCTCACGAAGAGCAGCCAACAAGCTACACTCCTTCCTTAACTTAAGACTTAATTTCTAAATACAACTCATGGGCTCACATTTGGGAACACGGACGAGTTGGACATACCATGCCCACTGGGTTTCAAAAGGAGGATTATTTTTTCTTCCTTACCCTTCTACATCTTACAATCTAGTTGGAAAATAAATGAACTAGAAGATATCACTGACATCCTTTTTATGTAATTAGCCAAGAATCTGTGGAGTAAAGTGAAGTAGTCACGTGACAGAAAGGCTAGCTTCTGGCAGTCTGCCATGTTACTTCTAGGTATGTTCGTCTACCCACAGTGCTCAGGGGAGGTTGTATTAAGGACAACATAAGCGCACAACACCTCACTCCATGCTCTCAGAATTGCAGAGTTGGGCAGAAGAAGGCTTTTGGACATCAGATAATTTGAGCCGCTAAAGCATAGACTAGGCAGTACTGGTACCGTAGTGATTTCCAGTCTCTGTTTAAGGCCACAACTCTGGAGCCAGTTAGGGAAAGCTATGTTATATTGGGCAATCTAGTTGGGAGGGTAAGATTGTCAAATGTACGTCTAATGTAGTCATCAAATATTTTAAAACCCTTTATTTTTCATAAAATATAAAAGGACAACCTCCTTGTGAAAACTACAAGATGGGTCGGAATTGTGGAAAGTCACAACTAGAGCAGAAAAAGGACGCCTGGGGGACAGATGCTTTGCAAGTGAGTTCGTTACAGCTGGTGTCACTGGACCATCCTGTCTGTTCAGTTCTCTCCCACAGGAAAGAAGTCTGAGTTCAAGGAGGAGGGACACACCTATTTTTAAATCCAATGAGTACCCTCATTTGCTTAGACTTGCTTTCTTGAGCATAGGGTTTGAATAGAAAAAAAAAATACTGAATTTGTGATGGGATGGGAACACGATTTTCTTAATGTCATCCTGGCAGAGCTGAACGGAAGACACTGGACACTGGTTAAAGCTGTCCCGTGTCCCTCGGGTGACTCACATCAGTAAGGCTTCAGATTTCAAAGCCAGGATGAGTCGCCCAGCCTCAGTGGACGGGGGTTTCGGCTCTGTGGAGTAGGGTTGTGCTCTGGTCATTCATTTGCACCACCATACTGTCATGAAAAAGAGTCTGACCAGAGGTATTTCCTAATCTCACAGAAGAAATTAAACCTTGTGGGCACTGTGTCTTGATATTTTCTTAGTAGTAATGTTTGCTGTTTTGTTAATTACTTATTGACCATTATTATCATATTACGAGTAATTTAGATGAGGCCTTTTTTGGGTCATCGGTTATACTTTCTTATTCATAAAGTTTTAGAAGGTGGGCTTATAAAATTTAGACGCAGAGAAGGCGTCCGAGGGCTTGTGTGATTAGGTTGGACCTGCAGGCTAATTTGTGATCTGAACTCTCTTACCTTTGTGACTTTCTCTTTGTACCTCTGCAGCCCCTGTTTCACTAAAAAAAAAAAAAAGTGCCTGTATGTGTAGTGTATGTATGTATATGTTTGTGTGTGTGCACATGTGTGGAGGTCAGAGGCCAACATTAGGTGTCTTCTTCAATGGCTTGCCACCTTATTTTTTGAGGCAGGGTCTCTCACTGAACCTGGAGCTCACTGCGTCAGCGAGAGCGGCTGGCCAGCGAGCCCCTGGAATCTGCCCGTCTCTACCCTTCCAGTTCTGAAGTTACTGACACATGCTGCCACGTCTCGCTTTTTGCACGGCTTCTGTGCATCCAGACATCAGGTCCTCAAGCCTGTCTGACAGGCACGCTACCCACTGAGCCACCTCCTCGCTTTGCCGTGACGTATTTGGAGAGTCCAGAGATAAAGGTGTGGGTGTAGGGTGGCACCATCTATGGTATAGGTTGGGCCATGGCTGCTCCAGGGAGTGGAGACTGACCACCCTGATACTAGGCCTTTCGCAGAAGGAGGGAAGTGCCAGGTTAGTGACTAGAATGCCTGTCAGAATCAACTTAAGCAAAGAGAGGTTTATGTTGGCTCATGATCCCTGAGAGATTGAAACCATTATGTTGGGGTAGGTCTAGCAGAGCCACTCGGTCTGTGGCAGTGGGGGTGTGACATGCTGTGCCCATCATGGTAGACCAGAAGGAGGGGTACTTAGACTGGAAGCAACTGGCTGGCCTATAACCTTCAAAGACCCCTGCCCCCAAGGGCTCCATAGCCTGTCAGGTCAACATGGCCACTAACAAGCTTTCGGAACATGAGCCTAAGGGGTCATTTTAGGTTCAAGGCATAACTGCTAAGCACATGTGTTCTCCACAATTCTCAGGAAGGGTTTGGGGCAGGTGAATTTAGAACTTGGCACAGGCGCACATGAGAAAAACATAAGGCGGCTTATGGAATACCAAAAGCTGTGTGTGGAAGTGCTACATTCAAAACGGAATTTTCAATTTCTGACCTGAGAACTTAGAGTGGGGCTTTTTAAAGAATAGCTGTGATTTATTAAATTCTTCCAGTTGTAAATATTTATGGTATTTCCATCACACTTAGTATTTTACCAGTGTATTAGAACACAGGTCCTCTCACAGGGAACAATAGTAGTGATAGGCTAACATGGGTTAGGTGCTTGCTACCACATGAAGGAATCTCGTGAGCTATCATGTGAGGCCCCAAGGATTCACCCGTCTCTGTCCCCCCAGCTCTGAGGTTACACATGGCAACCAATACACCCAGGCTCTTTTTATGGGTTCTGGGGACTGAACTCAGGGCCTCATTGATATAAAGAACTTTGCCACCCAAGCCATCTCTCCAGCCCCTCGATGTATCATTTTCTTTAATTAAGAATGTACATCATTCTCCTTTTATGGGAAAAGAATGTGGCACACAGAGACAGCAAACCACTTCCCCCAAATCACACAGTAATTCTTAGTGTCCACTGTGAAGGAGGTTGTCTCCCCTTCACCCTCAGACTGTGTTGCTGTATGCTTGGGGACAGGGATCAGATATAATTTTATGCAAGTCCGATCATCATAGTATTATAAGAGGTTCTGAATGGCACAGATCATTTTTATGAAGACAGACAACAGTATCGTCCGTGTGGCCCCTCTTTGACCTATCGACACTGACCTCCAACAGACATTGGCTGAGCAGCTCCTGAGAGCAAAGCTTGGATCCAGATGTGGAGAACAGATAAGAAACTCATATAAATAGCTCTCAGGGGCCCTTGAGGGAGGTCTGTAAAGCAGGGTGGGATTGTGGGTTGGGAGAATCTTCTGGCTTGGTTTCAAAGGCCATTAGTGCTTCACAAACTGTTTTCATAATAAGAGAAACGTGTTTGAACCCAGCGGTTGTGGGGGAGGGGGTCGGGAAAGACGTGGTCCTGTGGAAAGTTTTCAGGTTGGGTCCCTGGAGCTTAATGAGATGCCTTTCTCTCTGCAGAATACGGGGAAACTTTCTTCTGCTGCGTGTGTGAAATACCGCTTTCATCAGTGTTTGGGTATACTTGCAAAAGCTTAACCTTTTTCTTTCTGAAACAATATTTCTACTTCTCTCTTGCTTGTAAAATGACCCAAAAATTAATTTTTATAAAAATGTTGGTTTTAGGTAACAAAATCGTTTTCTAACCTGTTTCATGGAAACATTTAACAAAAAAAAAAGGGGGGGGGAGAATTTTGTAGTGCGTCCTCAAACACACTAGATTCTACAGCTGATGTCCTGCTGAATTTGTTTTATTTATCTATTTATTGATACGTTGTTCTCTCTATCCATTAATCTTGATTTTTTTCAAATGCATTTTTAAACATCTTGGCTATCAGTAATCTTTTCCCCAAGTTCTTCAGCATGTACATCATTAGAGCAGAGTATTTTTTTCCTCATAGGCAAATTTACATATGAGGAAATGTATGATTTGGCTAACATTTGTGAACACCTGTGCACCTCAAGCCCCTTTCAAAGTATAAAATATTATCATCACTCCAGGAAGTCCCCTCATTCCTTGTCCCAGCAAGTCCCTGTCCCATAGTTCTTACATTTTTCCTACCATAGATCATTTTGTTGTTGTTTTTCTAGATCTTTAAGTAAATGAGGCTGGAGAGAATGTATGTCTGCTATTCATCAGAACAATTTTGAGGTCTACCCACATTGTAGATGATAGCAACACAGTCAATTTTTTCTTTATTGCCAGTTTTCCATTCTATAACTACTGTGGATTGTTCATCCATTCTTCTGCTGAATGGGTACTTGTCCTGGCTAGTTTTAGGTCCACTTGACCCAAGATAGAGTTATCTGAAGGCAGGAAACCTCAGCTGGGAAAATGCCTCCATAAGATCCGGCTGTAAGGCACTATCTTAATTAGTGATTGATGGAGGAGGGCCCAGCCCATGGTAGGTGGTGCTATCTCTGAGCTGATTGTCCTGGGTTCTATAAGAAAGCAGATTGGGCAAGCCATGAGGAGGAAGCAAGCCAGTAAGCAGCACCCCTCCATGGCTTCAGGATCAGCTCCTGCCCCCAGGATCCTTCCCGGTTTGAGTTCCTGTCCTAAATTCCTTCAATAATAGACTCCAAAGCGTAAGTCGAATAACCCCTTTCCTCCCCAACTTGCTTTCGGTCGGTCGAAGTGTTTCCTTGCAGCAATAGAAACCCTAAGGTAGTACTCGAGTCATTTCTAGCTCTGTCTGTAAATGTGGTTTTGATGAACATTTCACACAGTTCTTTGGTGCACATAGTTGTCATTTCCCTTGAGACTATACTTAGAAGTCACTGGGTGGATGGCTCAGTTGATGAAGTATTTGCCAAGGACCCAAGTTTGGTCCCCAGAACCAACATAAAAATATATGTAATTATGATTCCAGAGCAGGGGAGGTGGAGACAGGATGCTCTCTGGGTTTTGCTGGCCAGCCAGCCTAGACCAGCCAGTGAGCTTTAGCCCAGTGAGAGATCCTTTCTCAAAGAAAGTGAATGATGTTCCTGAAAATGACACCCAAAGTTTCCCCCTGTCTTCACACACAAGCAACGAGTGCACATGTTCTCTCTCTCTCTCTCTCTCTCTCTCTCTCTCTCTCTCTCTCTCTCTCTCTCTCTCTCTCACACACACACACACACACACACACACACACACACACACACACAATTGCATATACTCAAACACATGTGTGGGGATGTTTTAAAAACAGAATTGCTTGACTGGGCAAATGTTTAATTTTATAAGAGAAATCCTAGAACTTTTAAAAGATTGGTTTTATCTTTCTAGTCTCTCATTTAAAATATGCCAATGATTCTCTTGTTTCCTTCTCTCAACACTGGTTATTGTTCATCTTTTTAATTTTAGCCGTTTTGAGGACAAGTTTCTTATATATGTATTTGATGAAAATACATGTAGTGTATATATCTTGCTTGAGTTTTTGATGTGCTGAAACATTTTTAGAAACCAAAATTTAAGTTTTGGTAATACATTTACATTTATTTTTCAGTGACACTGGAATGTAAATGTTTGTTTTTTCTTTGATATTTAATTAGTTCTGTGATACTATCAGATTATCTAGGTGACTGTCTTGTCTGATCATGTAGACTCGCTTTATCATATGCCTGTCAGTTAAGCTCTTGTGTGGGTGGAGGTATACACGAGCATGTGTGCATATGCGTGTGTGCGTGTGCATGCACCTGTGTGTGACCTCGTCTAGGATGGAGAGGGAGTGGGACAGAGGCAACACAGGACTGTTTCAGTGCCATTGTCTTTCTTTAAAGACACACACCACCTAGGGGTGCCAGTTGCCACACTCAAAAAGAACTACAATCTCTCCATGCCTAAGCAGTTTTGAGAAATTATTTGGGGTCTCCACAAACCCTGATGAGTCAGCTCTTTAAAACATTCTAGCAGCTTTTAAAAGTTAAGACAATAGAATTCTAAATGTGTCCAAAACAGAAGGCAGACGCTTTGGCGCAGTGTTGAGGGACCAGGATATGGTGTACAGTAAAAAGTAAAATGGCTTGAGATTTACGCAGCTCTCCCCAAAGACTGGGTACATCCTTTAGAAGGACGGGCAGAGTGGGACTGTTTTCTGTCACCAGCCTGTTGTCTGCTGCTGTGCTCTAGTAGGACTCCAGTGGCAACACCTGAGCCGAAGTTGAGGGTTCCAGAGCCAGCCTGACATCCTGCATAGTGTCCCCCAGAGGGAGGTAGAGAAGTGAAGTACTGGAGGAGAACTAACTCGTGTAGAGGCTGGCTTTCTCTGGCCTCTCCCCGAGACTTGTAGCCACGCTGCTGCCGGGTGAATTGCCTCAAAAACATGACTCCCCTTCCCCACTCGAATGCATAGCCCAAATGCACTTGGGAAGGCGGAGGGGGAACCCCAGCACACTGTGATATGGAGGGGCACCCCAGCACAGTGTGATATGGAGGGGCACCCCAGCACACTGTGATATGGAGGGGGCACCCCAGCACACTGTGATATGGAGGGGGAACCCCAGCACACTGTGATATGGAGGGGTTACTGCAGTGGGTTTATGATCACACATGCACCATCCTGACAGGTGAAGGGGGTGGGGGAGGACCCTCGGAACCATCAGTCACCTGCTCAGCATGCACACACCTCACTGTCCCTGTCCCAGGGGCTTTTACAAAGACAATGCCCAGAGTCAATCACATTAATTCTGAGTCACCGTGTACACGTTTGGCCTTTCTGGCGAGCACGCCTGGCCGGGTGTGAAGAGCAATTGTAGCCAGCCATATTGGACTAAGGAAGAAGTGGGTGCTGGAATCCACTCCTTCTCTTTGCAGCTCTTCTTCTAATTTCTTAGGGTCTTTCCTAACTATTCTATTGGTGAGCTTCCTGCTTTTAGAAATTACATGGAGAAACCAGCCCTGAACACAGAGCTATCTATATACACTGTCCTTCCAGTGGGGCTAATTCTCAGTACCCCTTTGTCTGGCTTCTTTGGACTTTGCATAGACAGGTAGGATCAGTGGTATAATAGTCCTCTGTGATTTGTTATTAAAACGGCATTTATGAAAAGCGGGGTGTTTCGCTTTTCAAGCCTCGCCCATTTGCTCACTTCCATGCTCATGGGGCATGTTCCTCAGCTCCTTTTTCCCTGTGCAGTCCTACACATAGCTGGGATTTAAAGTGACAGGAAGTCCTGTCCTGGGAGTTGCTAATCAATCTGACATCACTATACATGTGCTTGGTTCTAACCCATCCCCCTGCAACACTGCCCTTCTGCCCACCCTCAGCTAGTGCCCTTCCACTACCTAACTAGTCTCCCATTATACTTCACTTCAATGCCCTCTCTTTTCCCCTTGCTTAAGAGCTCTTCCTCCCTCTCATGATCACTTTCTAGTTTCATGACCCCCCCACACACACATAATATTGTAGTGGGTAGCCATTCCAGGTTTGATCTGGAAGTTCTAACCCCCATTGAGGCTTCGGTAACTGTCACGCCTACAAGGCGGGGCCAAGAGAGGACCCTGAAGACCCGAGATCCAGATGCGCCGGCTCTCTTGGTTCCTGGACCCTGGACGCTGGAGGTAGACCGAGCAGAGTTCTCCAGAGAACATTGCCAGACTGCGCTAAGTCTTTCCCAGACCCTGCAACCTACCTATCCCTTCATTTGTAAGTTACACCACTAAATAAACCTCCCTTTTAACTACGTGGAGTGGCCTTAATAATTTCATCAATATTATATATATGTGTGTGTGTGTATATATGTATACATATATACATATATATACACACACACATACATACTTTTAAATCTAAGTCCCTATGATGAGAGACCTCATGCAGCATTTCTTTCTTAGTCTGGCTTGCTTCACTTGACATAATGATTTTCATTTTTGTGCAGGTGTCATGATTTTACTTTTCTTCATGGCAGAATAAAATTCCACCGTGCATCTGTACTGCACTGGCTTTATCATTCATCGGTTGATGGAGATCTAGGCTGGTTTCATTTCCTCCATATCATGCAGCGATAGACACTGCACAGGGATCTCTGTGGCGTGTAGACTTAGAGTCCTTTGAGTAGAGAGCTGAGAGAGGTGTAGCTGTCATCTGGAGGTCTGTTTTTAGTTTTCTGGGAAGCCTGCATGTGATTTTCATAGTCGTTGCACAAGTCTGCATTCAAACTAGACGTCTGTATGGGTTCCCGTTTGCTCACATTCTCGCCAGCATTTATTGTCATTTGTTTTCTTGATGATAGCCTTTCAGAATGAGGTGAAATGGAGTCTCAGAACAGTGTCAATTTACTTTTTCCGATGACTAAGGATGTTGGACATTTTATGGCAATTTTCCCCCCTTTGGAGAACTGTCTGTTCCATTCATGAGCTCATTTATTGATCAGATAATTTGCTTTTTGATGTTTAATCTTTGTGCTTTTTTAAAAAAATATATCCTAGGTATTAATCCTGTCTGATTTGTGGTTGACAGAGTTATTCTTTGGTTTTTGTCTTTGTTTTGTTTTTTCCCATTCAATATGGCATTTCTTCACTTTGGTGATTGTTTCCTTTGCTGTGTGGAAGCTTCTTAAATTCCACGCAGTCACATTCGTCTGTTCTTAGGATTCTCCCTGTGTTAATAGAGTCTTCTTTGGGAAGTCCTTGCCTGTGCCCATAACTTTAGAGTGTTTTCTTGTGTGTCCTCCGGTCATTTCAAGGTTTCAGGTCTTGCTAATACTAAGATCTTTGATCCATGTTTAATTAATTTTTGTCCAGGGTGAGCTATGTGGATCTATAATAGCCTTATTATTTAATGTGGAAACTAGTTATCTCAGGGCCAGTTATTAAGAGGGTATTTTTCCCTTTATGTTTTTGACCTTTTTAAGTTATCTGTGTAGGTATGTTTCTGGGTCCTCTGTTCCAGTCCCCTGATCTACATGCTCCTTTTTTGCCACTAGTGTGCTGTTTTGTTACCATGGCTCTGTAATATAACTTGGGATCAGATGTTGTGGTGCCTCTAGTATTACCCTTTCTGCTGAGGGTCTTTTGTGATTCCATATGAATTTAGGGATTTTTTTACCCTGTTTCTGTGAAGAATGCCATTGGAATTCTGAAATAGCTCACACTAATATTGTTAATTAATAATTTTATAATATGTAATTTATAGTATAATTCATATTGATAATATTAATAGCTTACATCAATTTTGGTAATATCGCTATTTCACGATATTAATTGTGCCGATTCATAAACAAGACTCATAGGTACTTTCATGCTATTGCAAATGGGACTTTCCCTCCTAACTATTTTCTTGGCATATTCATTATTGGAGTATAGAAAAATTATTGATTTTTGTCAATTTTGTATCATACTACTTACCTGAAAGTATTTATCAATTCTGAGAGTTTTCTGATGGAGTCACTGGAGTCTTAAACATTGGATCATGTTTTCTCAGATATGATAGTTTTACTTCTTTTCTTGTCTATAGTTTTCTTCCTTGTCTTCTTGCCCCGAGACCTTGAGCACTATATTGGATAAGAGTGAACAGAGTGAAATGCCTTTGTCTCATTCTAGATTTTGGAGACAATACGGATACTCTGTATTTAGGTTAACTAAAGGTATATTTGCCATAGGGTCATCTTATATAGCCTTTATTATATTTAGATATATTTCTTATACTCCCAGTGTCTTCAGGACTTTTATCACAGGGATGTTGAACTTTGACAAAGTCTTTTTCTGCAAAGACTATGGTGGTTTCTGTCATTAAATTGATGTGCGCTATTATTTATTGATTTGTGTATGTGCCCAACTAGCTTTGCATCTCTGGTTTGAAAACAACATGGTTGTGGTGTATGAACTTCTTAGTGCATTTCTGAATTCAGTTTGCAGGAATTTGATTGAGAATTTTTGCATCTGTGTTTCCCAGGGAAACAGGTTTTCGGATTTGTGTCCTTATCTGGTTTTGGTATTAGACTTCACACAGTGGGGTGAGTGGCGTGGCCTCCCCTTCTCTTTCATGGATCAGTTTAAAGAGCACTGGTGCCAACGCTTCTTTAAAGGTGTGTTAGAATTTGGTGGTGAATTGGTCCAGTCCTGTTTTGTTTTGTTTTTTCTTTGTTGGAAGACTTCATAGTAATGCTTTAGATCTCATTGATCGTAATGGGTGAGTTGAACTCACATATGCCCTCTTGATTCAACTTCGGTGAGTAATCTGTATCTAGGAATAGGTCTGTTTCTTCTATATTTTTTTTTCAATATTTTTGGAATATAACTTTTCCAAGTACTCCCCAGTGATTGTCTGGATCTCAAGGGCATCTGTAATAACCCCTCCCCTGCCTTCATCTTATTTGTGTAGCTGCCTGGATTAGAGACAGGTTTTTCTGCGTGACTCCTGGTAAGGGGACCACGCTCCAGTAGAGGACCACACACCCAAGACTATTTGGACAATGCAAATTAGTCTTGAAGGTTTAACAAAAAAAAAGGACACTAATTTGGTTGGGTAAGGAAGTTGGGGTGAACTGGGGAATAAGAGTATATTATTCAATGTATATGTGCTGGTGTAGTTTCTGTTAACTTTTAGTTTTATTGCACTGTGGGTCTGATATGATACATGGAATTGTTTTGATTCTTTTGTATCCTATCAGACTTGAATAAGTCTGTGCAAAGGGATGTTCCACAGGCTCCTGAGAAGACTGTCTGCGTCTGTTTGGTGGATTATTCTATATGTATTGCTAAGCCCATTTGGTCTGTGGTGTAGTTTACCTCTGAGGTTTCTTTGTTAATTTTTAGTTTGGCTGACTGCTCTGGAGGTGAGAGTAGGAACTGAAATCACCGACTGTTACTGTGTCAGAACCAATCTGACCTCTGATGTGCTTTTGTATTTGTTTGGAAACATTTGGGGCCCCAGCATTTGGTGTGTATATTTATAATTATTAAGCCCTCTAAAGGAATTTCTCCATTTCTTGTTATGTAGTGAATTATCTCTTCTGACTGATTTTAGTCTTGAGTATACTTCATCAGACATGAGAGTAACAACACCAGCTTTTTTCCAGCTCCCATTCCCTTGACAGATTATCTTCCATCCGTTGACAATTGCTCTGTCAGTCAGTAGTCATCTTTCCCTTGGAGAAAATAGACATTTGGGTCTAGTTTTTTAATCCAGCCTTCAAGTCTGCATCTTTTTGTTGGTAAGTTGAGGCCGTTTACATTTAAGTTTATTATTGAGAGATGCTTATAGATTCCTGTCATTTTATTGGCTGTTTTCTGATTGTTTGGAGTGCTTGTTCTGTTCTTTCTCCCAAATTAGTATCCGGAATCTGCCGCTTTTCTATGTGGCACATGATGGTGTCTTCCCTTGTTCTCCGTTGCTCACTTTTCACTTTTCCTCTTGAACCTTGTCCTTTCCTGCATCTGACAGCTGACACCTGTCTGCTCTGTGTGTAGTATTCCCGTAAGTGTCCTCTACAGGGCTGCTTTGCTGTTTATGAATTGCATTAATTGTGACTTCTTGAAATGCCTTTATTTCCCTGTCGGTTTTATTCCATTTATTTGTGTGTCTGTGTGTATCTGTGTGTGTGCACGCGCACACACACATGCACACACACAAATGCACACACACAGAAAACAAAGCTTTTGGATGTGGCTTGTGCTTCCCCTCGGCACTGAGGAGGGGGCGGTGATACTGCCCTGTCTTCTTACTGTGGTGTTATCCTGTTCTCCACACTTCTCAGCACCCTTTTGCTTCTTTTGTAGAGTCCAAAGCTCCTCCTCTCTCTGTCTCATTGGAAGAGGCTTTTTGGGTTTTTTGGCTTTTTCCTTATTCTGACTTTTTCCACCAGGTCACCCAAAGGCAGCTGCTGTCCTGTTCTCATGTAGAAGTCTTGGTCACTCTTTTCCGATACAGAGGAAATCTGTCATTATTTCCACTTCGATAAACAAAGCAACGTTAGAAAAAAAAATGTGAGTCTGTTATTCTAAATACTATAATATAAAACGACAGCACTAGCTCTTTCCGGATGAAAGAAGTTCCTTGTGCTTCATGTCACATGGTTTTAGAAGCATCCCTGTCGAGTCAGGGTATGGAGGTGAAGGGTTGGGGTGCCGCCTTTGAACAGGATCTTCCACTTTTTGCCCTGCTGGTCTGGCTCTGCTCTTGGCAACCTACCATCTGCTCTCCGTGTTTTTTGCATATGTGATAAGGCATATGGTTAAGGGATGGAAAAGTCACCGCGTGCAACTGGTGAGGGAGGGGGACACCGTGTCTACAGTCCAGTCGAGTTAGCGGCCCATCTGCCAGAGCACAGAGGGCCTTTGAGCCAGCAGCTTGACTCCCCGGGCCGGGCCGGTGGGCCTGTGTGGGGAGTCCCTCAGTCCATGTTTGAAGAGGCTGGAGCGTGGTAACAGAATGAAGGCTCTTCTTCCTAAATGGCTTGTCACGGAGTGCAGACACCGCTGTGGTTTACAGATTTGTTTTCTTTGGCTGGAGACTTGAAGTATGTTAATGAGATGAAATGAAGCGAGCTCCTTGCTCATCTGTCTCTTGGTGAAGCAAACTAGTCTAGGGCCTTTCCTCCCCATCAGGGTCCCACTTACAGCCAGGCTGACCTTGAACTCCTGACCCTCCTGCCTTAGGCTTCCTGGTGCTGGGATTCCAAGTGTCACCATGCCCAGCCTTTGAGGGGCTTTTAATGTACATTGGTATCTTCTGGAGAGTTGACTTGGAGCATGGAACTTGGGGTTTTTATTGGACGGAAAATTAATGAAAGGCTTTTATTGTATGCTTTCCCCATGACTCTGAACGTTTTCTTCACTATCTGGACTCATGTTTGCCTTTTTAAATTAAAAAATAAAACCACAGCCTATGCTGTTAAAGGCACTAACAGATTAGTAGAAATGATAGGGAATAGTTGGCGCGTTAACTATTAAAGGTAGGCATTCTACATGGGTACTTCATGTATGCTAAGTAAGCAGGAGAGGCCTTGCTGGATTTTTGAAGCAGGGCTTTAACTCATGTGCACACATTAGAAAAAAATGTTCTCGAGGGGGACTTTCCCCTAGCGGATCTCATTTCTAGACTCAGACCCCTTCAAGTCCACAAAAGAAGGGGCTAGAAGACTCCGAGGTCGGCACTTCAACTATTCTTCTGCTCATCGCCTTGTGACTTCAGCGCCTCCTTCATTTGTCTCTTCGTCCATCTGGCCCCCCACCAAAAAGTCTCTGCTTTGAACCAGATGAGGTGGTGCATACCCGTAATCTCAGGGCTCAGGGGGCAGAGGAAGAAGGGTCACAAGTTCGAAGCTAGCCTGGGCTACAAAGTGAAAATATGACTCGAAAACATGTCAAAGAACTTTATGTACTTTGGCCGACAAAATGTCTGTATCGATATTATAAATGTGCGTGGTCCTTGCGGGAGCCCCACATCAAAATCTGCTCTGCTCCCCACCATTCTAAAGCCTTCTGAAAGATGCCATTCCTTCTCACAGTGAGAAAAATGTGACTTGGAGTCTTGTGGTGCACTTGTTAGAGGTGGCAATCCTACACGTGTCCCCCTTGTCCTGTCTCCCACACGCTGTCTCCATGGCTGAAGCACCCACATTCTACATGGGGTGGGGGGTTTCTGTCCCGAGCCACTTAATTCCTCGGCAGCACTACTGCTGCTGCCAAGCACAGCCCAGAGGCTCCTGAGGAAGTGTGAGCAGTCACTTGGCATACCCCAGCCCTGGGGACATCGAGGTTAACACCTAGCCCTGCTTTCTAGGAACTGAAGCAAAAATAAAAATAATAAAGAATTCAAGTGGAAGCCGCCACACTGTTGGTAAGAACATGCCAGCATGGCATGTAGGTATGGAGCAGAGTGCGGGGGGGGGGGGGGGGGGTGGAGGGGACAGGGAGGGGGCAGCATAAGACAGGATGGAGCAGTAAGTGGGGGGTGGAGGGGACGGGGAGGGGGCAGCATAAGACAGGATGGAGCAGTGAGTGGGGGGTGGAGGGGACGGGGAGGGGGCAGCATAAGACAGGATGGAGCAGTGAGTGGGGGATGGAGGGGACGGGGAGGGGAACGGCATAAGACAGCAGCTCCAGCAGGGGTTCAAATTAGTCTTACAGGAGAGACAGATACCCTTTCCATGGGCCACAGTATTGTTTGTGTGAAGTGTAATTTGTCGGAACCAGAGGGTCCTGACATCCCGACATCCTCCACAGCCAAGATGGCTACACTTATACATTCTAAAGTATTACCAAAAATAATCATAACTTTTGGGGGGATGTCTGGAAGCTAGCTCAACGGGTAAGTGCTTGCAGCAGAAGCGTGAAGGTCTGACTGAGCTCAGATTCCCATGAAAAGCCTGATGCAGGAGCCCACACATCTGTAATCCCAGCACTCCTGCAGTGAGTCGGGAAGCCTGGGCAGAGGCCTCTAGAAACCCTCAAACCAGCTCGTCTGGGGGCACAGCAGCAAACATCAGTAGACCTGGTATAAAACAAGGTGGGAGGCAAGGACTGTCCGTCAATGTGTCCTCTGCCCTCCACACGCACGCTGCGGCATGTGCATAGTGGCACTCACACAGAAACGTGCACACACAGAGACAGAGAAGGGGAAAGAGGGAATACTTGGTTTTCATTTTCTTTTTTTTTTTTTTTTTTTTTTTTTTGCAAAGTAGCCTGTTGCTGGGGTTCCTGGTCAGCTCAGTGGGTAGTAGTGGGTGGCAGTCAAAGCCCGTGATCTCGTTGCCATGTCTACGTGGACTTCCTCTTTCAAGTCACTATAAATCTTCTTGTTGGTTGATTAATCTTCAACCAGATAGTCGAACATCAAAGCGTCCTGCTCTTCCAGCGTAACTCCCCGCTACCCTGGCCTCTGCTCCCGTCAGGTCATTTGCTTAGAATGTAATTAGTTGTCTCGGTGACTGGAGACTGATCTCTCTCTTTCCTCATTCTTGTTCTTGGCTTTCCAGTTGAGTTCACCGGGAAGTGTCCACATCACAGCAAACAGAAGGGCACAGAGAGTTCAGCCCCTTTCAAGCAGGCTCAAGAAGACCCTGGAAACTATAAAGTGGTTGAGTGAAGCTGCTTGGACCCAGTTTATATAAGGGTTATCAAATATGCAATATTTACCTTCCTAAGTCGCCAGATATTTGTGGGAAAGAAGCTAGTCTTTAGTGTCTTAGTAGTAGTGAAGGAGAGATTCAACTCCAGAGGAAGGGCGCCTTCAGGGGTCCTTGTGGATGCTGCCCAGGAGGGGACAGCTTGGTGTAGGAGTGACCTCTTGGCAATCAGGAGTGAACTGGGGGTTCCTTTCATTCTTTGGGCTTGGAGGAGTCAAATGGGAAGCAGAGCACTGCAGGGAGAGCCTAAGTGCTTTCCCTGTGCCTAAGGGCTGGTCATTATTCTTGCTTTCACTGTTATTCATGGATCCCTTCCTCCTGTTTGTCAGGCGCTGTAGAGGGACACATGATTACCATCTCCTAAGTTTACAGTTATTGCATGAAGGTAGCGATTCAGTTAGCAGGATTGCCATTGCAGATGGGAAATATGTGCTTAGACCTGTTGTAAAACACCTGTCTACAGGTGTGTGACTGTGCGGGGAGTCTAATTACATTTCATTCTTCTTGATAATGCTCCAAGGGACTTGTTGGCATGTGGTGAAAACCCAGGTTTGCTAACAAGTCAGTTAGCGACGGTCATCGGAAAGGAAAAATGTAGCGCCAACTAGCTAATGTTAACCTTAAAACTGTATCTCCCTTCTCCCTACACTGCTATGTAAAGAGAGAGGCAGCATGCAGCAAAGGCAGAAAGATCTCTGGAGCCCTGTGTCCAACAAGCCTAGCTGAAAGGTGAACGTCAGGTTCAGTGAGAAACTGTCTTGAAAGAGGAAGGAGGTGAATGACTGGGAAGACACTCTGTACCATTCTTTCATTTCCATATGTACCTGAGCATACACACACACACACACACACACCCATCCAAGGCACCCGCATATACACATGCGCACACACAGGCATGTACACATACATGCACCACACACACTACGACAAAATTTCTGAATAAAATTAAAATTAAGGTTTATGAGTTGGACATGATATTTCAGGCTTTTAACATAGCTGAGATGGGAGAGAGAAAAAAAAAAAGCCAGAAGCCAGACTGGGCTACACAAGATCTTGTCTCAAAAAGACTAAAATTAAATAAATAATGCTAATGGGGAAAGAAAAGGAAAACAGCGCTGTATTTAAAATACAACAGAAATCATAAACCAAAATGTAGTGTATTTAAAGGACGGCAGGGTGGCTTCTGTCCCCTGCCTGTCCCCCATGTTGCCTTTGTCTAGAGGGTGACACTACAGATGTCTGGGCTGCTCCCTCTAGCTTTGTGCACATGCACGGCGCAGGTGGGTCAATCACCTGCTGATCTTATGAATGAGTCCGTGGGTCTTGTGGGGTCCCTGAGAGTACAAAAGTCTCGGTCAGTTCCCACATGAACCCTGGCGCTGTCTCCTTTGCACACCAGATCCCGATGTGTACCAAGACAGGGGTGGGTCCAGGACACAGTCAGTGGAATCTGGTTCTCCTCACGCGCACGGTGGTGGTGCCGCCCCTGCCCCTGGCAACGGGCAAACACACCACTCCTTCTGCCGGCCCCTTTCACCCGTGGACACTTGCTCTTCACTTCATTCACAGCCTAGATGCAAGGCGGGTGTGTGAGTTAGTCCATTAAAGGGAGCAAGGTTCACAGGAGCCTTGGAAAGACCCTGCATATTTTTTTTCTTGGTACATATTCATTTGCTGACTTACCTCCTACTATAAAAATATTTACTATATGCATGATTAAAACACTCCCTGACTCTTAGTGAGGCAAGTTGCAGGCTCTGGTTTGTCTTTAATCTGCTCTTGTGAAGCACTCCTTGTCCTTTTAAAATGGGTCACAACTCTATTCAGCTGCAAAGCTTGCACATTTTTAATCCATTTGCAGTAGTGTGCTCCTCGTTTTGTGCAAATGGCATCTTGGAAAAGTCATTTCGTGCACGCTGGGAAGGGCGTGAAGAAATAGCGATTCACTCTGTGACTCCAAGATGCAGTCTTTGAGATACAGATGTATCTATCGCTTCCATTGTTTTAGGTTTAATTTACTTTTTTATGTATCTGAGTATTATGCCTGCATGTGTACATGTGCAGCACATGGATGCATACCTGGTGCCCTCAGAGGTCACAAGAGGGGTCAGATCTCCTAGACCTGGAGACATGGATGGTTATGATCCACCAGGTGGGTTCTGGGAACTGAACCTGGGGCCTGTACAAGAGCAACAGGTGCTCTTAACTACTGAGTCATCCCTCTGAGATTATGTTTGCTGTTGTTTAATTGGGATTTTTGATGCTTAAATTTATTTATTTATTTATTCACTTATTTATTTATTTTATGTGTATGAGTATTTTGCTTACATGTGTGTCTGTATCATGCACATCCTGGAACTGGAGTGAAGGACAGTTTAGAATAACCATGTAAGCGCTGGGACTTGAACCCAGGTCCTTTGCAAGAACAAGTGCTCTTAACTGCTGAGCCATCTCTCCACCCCCTACATTTCTTTTTGATACTGAAAGGCCAGATCTTGGGGTGGCCAGCTTTCCTGGCTGTATACTGCCTCTTTGTCCCTGTGCACTAAGCAGTTCTGGCGTTGCCACCCAGTGACCTTTTAGTAACTTATGTCTCTGGGGATTCTTGGCTACGCTCCCAGCCCCTGCCCCGGACTTTAGGAGCCTGTAAAACAATGATCTCAGTGAATCTGACTTTCCTCTTCTAGAGGCTTTTGCTGTTTCAGTCTGTGTTTCTAAGTGAATTAAGTGCATTTGGGTCCCCTTTTCTGCATGAGCCACCTAGCTCCACACCCTCTGTGGAAAAATGACTCACAGAACCCCAGCAGGGGCTGCAGACAGCTGGCCATATCACATCCCTGTTCCGGGGGGACTGGAAGTTGCAGAAGGCACCCAGAGTGGTCGCTCCTAGCATAGACCTTTCTTCTCTTCATCAGTGGTACTGTCCACCTCTCTCTGCCTGTGGCATCATCTCTTGAGGCTTCTCCTTCCCCCAAGATCCTGTGATGGACAGCACTCAACTTACTAATTCCTTCCATTCTGTTCCCAGGAATACTGCTGTCTACTCTCCATGTCTCCCGTTGGCCCAGCCCAAGTATGTCCTGTTTCTGTGTGGCCTGTCCCCTGTCCCAGCCACACACACCCTGTTTGTCTAATCCAGAGTTCTTGGTCTGCTGTCCTGCCATTCTAACCTGGCTTCCCTCCGCTTGCCAGGGCTCCAATTTTTCTTCGTCTCACTTGGGCCCTTCCTTTCCTCAGTTTCCCTGTGAGAGGAAAAAAAACAGACCAGACATCCATCTCTGGCCTCTCCAAACATCCTTACTCTACTTGGGCTTTAGTTCTGGACCAGGTATTTCTCCATCTGTACCTGGTCCAGATCTTGCTCCTGGCCACCTGCCTGGGCTGTTGTCTTCCATGCATGTGTGGCTCCAGCACACTGGCTAGTTACACTGCTCTTCCCTCCTTCCCAGCGTGCCATGGCCTCACTGAACCGTTTCCACTCTTCTTCCAACATCAGGAGTCATCCCCTGGGGAAGCCATCTCTGGTCCTCCCCCTCCAGGCCCGTGTGCTCCCTTTGCTGACCATCAAACAAGGTTTGCTGAATGCTCATTGTCCTGGCTGCCGAGGGTCACAGGACACTCCTGCCCCACTGCATTGTGGTTGTTTGTCTGTCCACGCTATGCATCTGTCTCTCCCCAGGCCAGAGCCACCCCTTTCTCAGCTAGTTTGCAGTGGTATTTGCCAAGAGCAGATCTGATCATGCCAGTTTCCTCCCTTTCTCTCCTCCCCCTTTTCTGTGCCTTTTCATCACCTCTCCCAGGAGCCAAAAAGAAAGAAAGAGGAAAAAGAAGTTCATAATCACAGGATTAGAGTGATCAGATTTCATCTCCATCCATTCTGTTTTCTGCATGGAGTTTGTTTAAGCATTTGGTGTGATGCAAGGTGGAGGTTGAATGCTTCCTTTGTTTGCTAGATGTACTCAGCTGTGGCCAACAACAAAAGTTGCCTTTCTGCTGTGTCCTTTGTCCAGGGCTTCAGCACCTCGTTCTTTGAAAAGTCCCTATGAGAGAGGAGGGTTCTCTAGTGTCAGAGGGCCCATGCCTATGAATATGAAAGCATTTTATTAGGTAACAGACCCAGGATCTGCAAATACTTTTATCTTGTAATATTGTCATGCCTTTGTCCCCAAACAAAGAAAGTAACCAAATCTCCTAAAATGCAATGCCTCAAAGCGAGACAATTTATTTCAGGGTTGATTATCAGTTGGTTTGCCAGATAAACTATAGAACACATAGTTGAGCTTGCATTTCAGAAAAGCCGTGAATTAAAAAGTTTGTACAGAGGAACCTAGGGCTTTGCACATGCTAAATATCCACTCTATCAATGAGCTACATCCTAGCTAGCCTGAACATTTTTTTAGTCTAAATATGTCTCAAATATTTCATAAATATATTTTTTCTTTGTCTAAAATTCCATGCAAGTGGAGAGCCCAAGGTTTTATACACTAGTTCTTGTCACCACTCTCTGCTGGCAGTAGCCAGTTGCTAGGAGTTGACAAGTTTTAGTTCTCAACTTGCAGTCATGGTAATGTTTCAAAGGAACAGCTCAGTATTTGACGTGAGTTGCTCTTCTTGGTTAGTGTTAAGTCTCAGCCACACTTCTAGTGAAATGCTTAGCCCTGATTGGGAGAACAGTGGAGAAAGGCTCCCTCGCTCATTGCGTTTCTTACCATTAGAGAAATGGAGCTTTTCTGGTGTGTAAATGTATCCGGCTCAGTTCAGCGGTAATTCATCGAGCATCCACTTGTTAGATGGAAGGAAACAGTGCCAACCATGAAGGCACTGGTAGTCACTGGGGAAAGGAACCTTCCCAACCAGGCTCGGGTGGGAGTGGACTTAATAGTAGTAACCTGGAAAGCGCTACATAGCAACTGCTCGGGATCCTCATCCTGAGTCACCTAGTTCTGTGGGTGGGAAGATCATCATGGCTGCCCAGGCTCAGCTGTCCAGTGTACCATCCAAATCTCAGCCTGCTGTTTCCTAGTCCAGAGTGTCACCCTTGGTGCTGAGCCACATGCAGAGGAAAAGAGAAGGAGCCAGGGAAGCAAAATCTTTCCAGAAGTTCCCAGTGGACTCAGACCACACCCTTCCTCACCTGGGTGACCTGGGTCTGGAGACTGCAATCACTCAAGCTGACACCTGGGCTGGACTGAGGTTCTATTAGCAAGAAAAGCAGGGAGGTGCAGGCTTTGATTGGCCTGAACGTAATGAACTTAACACAACCAATGCTAAGGCTCTCGTACTTTATTTCAGTACACAGTTTTAAAAATCATTTTTTAAGTGTTTCTCTTTTTAATTATGTGTATGTGCATATGTCTATGTGTGGGTATGTGACCCCCACGCTCCATGAGTGCAGGCGCCATGGAAGCCAGAGATATCAGATCCCCTGGAGCTAGAGTCAGATAGTTGTGAGCCAGCCCCCATGAATGCTGGGAACTGAAATCTAACTCTGTTCCTCATGACTGTGTAGCAAGTGTTTTATCCACCAAGCCATCTCCCCAACCCTAGGAGATAGGATTCTGTCTCTATCCGCGGCGTTTAGAAAAGTCAGCCCCAGGATATGACCCCTTCAGTTGAAGAGCCTGACTCATACTTGTAATACCAGCACTTGAAAAGCTGAAGCAGGGGGAGTGCCGTAAGTTTGAGGCTAGGCTGGGTTACAGGGTGAAACTCTGTCTCCAAACAAGACTCCTGCCCCCAAAGAATCTTTGTCTATTTAAAATGCGTTTTATCATTGTATGTGTGCATGTTTCTGTGCTGTGGGTGTGAATGTCAGTGCACAGTTGCGCATGTAAAGGTCAGAGGACATCTGTGAGCAAGCTCTTTCCTTCTACTGTGGGCCTGAGGCCTGGAACTCAGGTCATCAGGCTTGCCTGGCAAACGCATTTACCTGCTGAGCTGTCTTGCTGGCCTCAGAACCTAACTTAACAACATTGTTTCCAGGTTACCCCCATGGCTAGGTTATTGTGTACATAGTGTAACTGATATGGAAAAATGTTATTCCTATTCAAAAATATGTTGACCTGGAAGTATACTACCACTTTTGGATTTTATTGGCATTTTAATTAAAACCATACTTATATAAAACCTAAAGGAACTGGAGAACATGAACAATATTATCTTGATTTGAAGCATGCCTAAGCCAACACTCCCATGTCCTATGCCCACTTGGATTATAGATCGTATCCGAATTTTAGAACTGTTAACAGTGGAATAGAAAAATCACATCTTAAAGTCAAAATACTGGTGACACCAGTTTTTGCCGTCCACAGAAAATGTTTCTTCTCTCTTTTGTGCTCTGGCAAATTCCACAGCCTCCCTGTGCTGGCAGCCATTGATATTCGAGTGTCAGTATTCTCCTTCTTATATCTAGGCTACAGAGAGAGATTGCTGATAAAGCTGCTCTTTGCTTTAAAAGAAAACAAACAGAAAAGCAGATCTCTTTTAGCACACCCTTTCAACAGAAAACACATCTACAAAATACCTGGTCACCCTGGGAGTGTTGGGTACCACGGGCATGGTGGCCGTTGGTTACAGGTGTGTCTGTAGGCTTCCCTGTGGCCCCTTCTACTTTTTAGGTACTGTGCTCTGAAGGGCATCCCTTTCGTTATTGTAATCATTCTTTTCTCCCTCAGACTACAGTATTGATTTTTTAAAATTTAAAGAGTTATTTATTTAGTGTGTGTGTGTGTGTGTGTGTGTGTGTGTGTGTGTGTGGTGTGTGTGTGTGTGTGTTCTCATGCACACACATGGGGGGAGGTAGAAGCATATGCACCACCACAGATGTGAGGAGGGCAGAGGACAACCTGTAGGACCCCCCCCACACACACACATGCACCATGTGGATCCCAGCGACGATACAGGTCATCAAGCTTGGCAGCAAGAGCCCGGACTTGCTAAGCCGTCTCTCAGAGCCATCTCACTGGCCCCAGACTACAATATGATTGACTAGAGTATAAATCAGATTTCACAGCTGTCAGTCATACGGGCCTTCGATGTCACCTGCTGTATTAAGTTCCTGATTGTGGATTAGAATCTAAGGGCAATTGCAGGGATCAATAGGATTCTTTCCTGTCACTAGTCATGGTAAATAATGAAAGCTTAGCTGAGTCAGAAATTCAGGTCTTAATAGAAGATAAATAAAAACAGCACCAGCCTTCATTATCAACCCTAAGACCTTGTTCCTTTCTTATTTTTTTTTTTATGTACTGATAAGAACAGAACCCAGGGCACCATGCCTGCTAGGCAAGGTCTCTAGCACCGAGTTTCACCCTCCGGTCTCCAGTTGACCTCTATCTAATCCACGTTAGAGGAAATGGTGTATCTGTATCCCACACTTGTTCCGTTTAAATGAAACGAAGATAAAGTTCATCTGTAAGCAGAGAGAAAGCACAGTGGAACTACAGTTTGATTTTGTTGACAAGTTAATCTCTCACACAAAGAATGTGTTCTGGAGTCTAGCACACAACTCTAAAAGGCTGAAATCCCTCGTCAGCATCAGGAAGCAAGACAAACAACTTGGACGTTTTAGTTTTCAGCTCTCAGTGTTATTGCACAACAGAGTACATCTCCTGTAAAGTGTTTAATTGCTATTTAAATTTTAATAATGTCGTCGTCGGCCTGCGTGTTGTTTTCCTTCTATTTAAAAAGCTGCTGAGGGGGTTTGGAGAGCTGGCTCAGCAGTTGTGAAGAGAGCTTCTTGCTGCTCAATCATGAAGACTGGGGCTCAGACCCCAGCACCCATATCAGTCTGTACACAGCCTCCTGTAACCCCAGATCCAGAGGATCTGAGCCGTCTCTTCTGGCACGTGCACAAACACACACACAATTGAAAATAAAATATTTTTTAATTAAAAAATTGATCCTGTTGAGGGACTCCATGATACTGTTTCCATGGGAACGTCATTCCTGATGGGCTACGTGAAACTTCTCAATGATGCAGTTGTTGGGGGTCCCTCATGCTTCTCTAGGGGACCCCTCAGGTGGCTCAGTAAGTCAGCCCAACAAACTCATTGATTCACTGAGTTGGCAAAAACATTAAAAGTACTTTATGAGTGTGGTAATTTTTTTAGTGGAACACTTTTATTTTTTGCACAGACTTACAAGATTGATTTTTAAAAGTGGCATTTTTAGTATAATTATGTTATTATTAGCCAACTTCATATTCTTTTCCGAAATGATAAACCGAGAACAGTACTGAAGTAAGATAACACCTTTGAGCATACATATTGATTTCTCATCACAGTGTAGGAGGCTAGACCTATTTTTACACTTCTCATGACTCAGGTTTGTGCAGAATTCCGGCTGCAAGCATGGAAGGTGTTTGGGGAAGGTGTCTTCCTGAGCTGCAGGGTTCTGAACTCACATGACCTTGTAGGCATAAAGTGTACTCAGCCATTCCCCGAAACATACAGAACTCTTTTGATGGCTAGGGGTAGAACTAGGGAGTAAAGTATGTGCTTAGTACGGGTGAGCTTCGGGGTTTAGTGCCTGGTATCTCCCCCACAAAAAAACCTCACCACAAGAAGAAGAAAAAGAATCCAGAAAGCAAAACCAAACATTGTCCTGTTAGCAAGGCAAGTGTGATAAGTGTTTGGGGCCCCAGTATGGTCATGAGCCTCTCTCGGTGTGAGCTTTTAAGCACAAACACTACATCCTGGGTTGACACACCTCAGTTAACAAGAACAGTTAGCCAGAAGCAGATTAGCACAGTCAGGGACTTTCCCAGGACCCTGGACTTTGATGGAGGAGTTCTTTGTTTTCATTCTGGCAGGTGCTGCAGCCCACGTTGTGTGTTCCAAGGTCTAAATGGTACTACTGTCATGGCATCAGTCCTGTTAAGGCCTGGGGGCCTGTTACAGGAGCAAGAACCTACCTGTTAAAACAACTAATTACGAAATAAGGAGAGGATGAGGAGGTGGCTCATAGGGTAAAACACTTGCTGTGCACCCATAAAGACCGGAGTTCAAATCCCTAGCAACCACACAAGAAGCCAGACATGGCTCTGGGTGTGTCTGTAGCCACAGCACTGGGTGTAGGGCATGAAGGGAACAAGAGGATCACTGGGGCTTGGTGGCCACACCCTAGCCCAAGCTTCAGTGAAAGACCCTCTCAAGGGAATGAGGGTATAGGGTAATAGGGTAGGACATATGATATGGTGGTCTCTGTGTGCCCGCCCATATATACCCCACACTGAGAGGAAAAGAGAAAGTGAGTGGGAGAGCACCGTTGTGGAAACTCTGGGGAATATGGTACAAAGAGCCATGAACCTGAGATCGGAGCTGTGGGCTCTGAGGTCCCACAGATCACCCTACCTTAGTGGACATTTTCAGAGAAGCAGCCATCAAGAAAGTGACCTCTGCTTGCCCCAGGTATACTTGTGAAGCCTTCTCAACAACTCCAACAGCCATCAGTGTCCTGTGCATGCCGTGTGAGGAACATTATTTTCAAGGTCAGATGCTTTCGATTTTGTTTGGCTTTAAATATTTCTTCAGAGTTCTGTAAATGAACTGTGGTGTTGGGCTATTCTAGTTAACTATTCCTGTAGATTATAAACAGGAGTGAGGTTAATAATGTAAGGGACTAACTATCAAGTGAGAAATAGGAAAGCTCAATCCATCATCACAGAGCCATGTCTAAAAGTCCAGGGTTTGAATTTTCCTGTTTCTCCCTAAAAGGGAGAGTAAAGGCAGGAGAAAATCCTTGTAGTTAAAGTACCCATAGAGGGATGTGTACAGAGAAGCCATAGACTTGCCAAAGCCATCGTAATGTAGCTGTGACATCGGGGTGAGCTTGTTTGAATGAATTGGGGCCTTTCTGGGAAGCCGAGAACTGAAGATCTTGGAGGAGAGCCTCCCTGGAGAAGGGCTTTAGGTAGACAGGAAGCCAAGTTCCAAGCCTGCCCTCGTGCTCTGGTCGGAAGGCTGCTCCTGAAACTTTGAGATTGAGGTGAACACCCTAAAAAGCAAGGGACAGTGATCACAATGGGCAAGAAGCTCTAAGAGGAATCAAGGGGGATGGTGCTGCTTCTCCCCCCCCCCCATTTTTTGAGGCAAGGTTGCATGGTCTTACTTTTTATGTAGTCACGGCTGACCTAAAACTCACTATATCGCCCTGTTTGGCGTTGACCTTACAATCCTCCTGCTGAGATGACTGAGGTCTTCTGAGTACTAGGATTACAGCCCTGTGCCACCAAGCCAGCTAGCCACAAAGGGCTTTAAAAGCGTGAGCAGCCCCAGGCCAGGAGCCTGGGTCCTCAGGGGAAAAGATGCTCTTCTGCAGGCAGCACTGAGTGACCATCATTCATTCTCACAGGAAGGAGACTAGCCATAGGGACCACCAAGAGGGGGTGTACAGGGTGGACCGTACTGCTCATCTCATGAGGTGGCTGTGATAGTAACATCAAAGGCTTGGGGACATTTGGTGCGTATGCTCCTCGGTGAGTCTTGTATTGCAGGGTCATAGGTGGCGTCGAAATTTGAAACATCTCTTAGTTGATTCTGTTCCCTTTTGTTACCATAACTATCCTAAGATTGCAAATGACTCCACTCTCTCCCTTTCTGTGCTTGTACATATGGACAGAAATATTTTGCTCTTAGCCTTCCCATTCCTTATCCCCATTTTGGGAAAGGATTGGAAGGAAAACTAGAATCAGGGGCTCCAGAGATAGATGACTCAGTAGTGAAGGGCTGGCTACACAAACATGAGGACCTGACTTCAAATTCCCGGCACCCATGGAAAAAAATCAGTCAAAGAAACACATGCCTGTAACTCCAGCACTGGGAGGACGGAGCAGAGGGGAGAGACAGGGAGATCCTGAAGGCTTGATGGCTGGAGTGGCTGGCCAGTCTAGCTGCCAAGTACAGTGGATGATAAGGTGGAAAACATATCGTACATGCACATTCGAACACACACACACACACACACACACACACACACACACATATACACACCACAAAAATAAAAGGCAAAACCAGACAGCACTAAGGGCAAAGTAGAATAGTTGGAGTGCTCAGGACATACTGCAAGTCAGTTGATGTTCAGCCAGGCCTGTTCTAGGCATTCACCTTCAGAGGCAGGCGCTTGACCCGTGAGCAGGATTCCCCTGTGATGGTAGGATAGAGGTCCATTGGACTTGAGTTAGAACACCAGGGTTTTCCAAGTCTGGCTTCTCAACTTTTTACTTGTGAACTTGTAGACATTACCCAGTATCCGTAAACCCTAATATCTTGGTTTGAATATGAATGCCTCCCCCCCAACCCTCCGCCCCCACTCATGTGTTTAAAAACTTAGTCCTCAGCTGGTGAGGGTGGTTGAGAAATGTTTGGGAAAAGGGGTCTAGCTATAGGAAGTGGGTCCCTGGGGATGAGCCTTGGAGGCCATATCTTCCTCTGGTCCCAGCTCAAACTTCCTGCTTTCTGATCCATCAACTTGTGACAAGCTGCACTCCAAGATCCTGCGGATATAGACAGAGCCAACTCAGCTGCCAGCCTTCCCTACCTTGATGGACTGATACTCTTGAAAGTCTTAGGCCAAAATAAAACTTTTTTATACTATTACTGTAAGATGTTTTGTCACATCTACAAGTCTTAGTTCAGGGTTTCTAGTACTGTGATAAACACCATGACCAAAAGTGACTTGAAGAAGAAAAGGTTCAATTCACCTCAAAGATTACAGTCCATCATGAAGGGAAGTCAGGGCAGGAATTTAGGGCAGGAACGTGGAGGCAGGAACCAAAGCACAGGACATAGAGGAACACTGCTTACAGGCTTGCTCTCTGTCTTAGGTAGGGTTTCTGTTGCTGTGAAGAGACACCATGACCATGGAAACTCTTATAAAGGAAAGCATTTAATTAGGGCTTGCTTACAGTTCAGAAGTTTAGTCCATTATAGTCATGGTGGCCTATGGGTAGACAAGGTGCTAGAGAGGTAACTGAGAGTTCTCCATCTGGATCAGCAGGCAGCAGGAAGAGACACTGGGCCTGGCTTGAGCCTTTGAAACCTCAAAACCCATCCCCAGTGACACACTTCCTCCAACATGGCCACATCTCCCAGTAGTGCCGCTCCCTGTGAACCTATGGGGGTCATTTTCATTCAAACTACCACACTCCCCGTGGCTTGCTCAACATGCTTTTTTATACACGCCAAGACCACCTGTCCAGGGGTGGTACCACCTACAGTAGGCTGAGCTCTCCCACATCAACCATTAATCAAGAAAATTCTCCCAAGAGGTTGTCTTATGGAGACAATTTTCTCAGTTGTGGGTTCCCTCTTCTCAGATAACTCTAGTTTGAGTCAAGTTGTCAAAAGAATAAAACAATCTCGCTAGGACAGAAAGTAGCTGATACACCCACTTTCTTGTTTTACGATGACCTCGCAATGTGTCCCACTCTGCCAGGACATTGTTAGGCTCCATGAGATCATACATGTGGAAACACACTCGCTGCAGGGCCTTTTTCAGTCAACAGCAGAGGGGGTGACGCTGTGTGACATTTATGTCTCTGATATAACAGAGAAGTTGAGAAACGTTTGGTTAGTTATATTGATCTTGTTTAATTCTTAGGGGGATCTTCCTAATGGTGGCCAGTCTCTGATCCAAGTGCCTGCCAGTTCTCTCCCCCTTGACTTTGGAGAAGATTTTTTTTTTTTTTGCTTTTTCTCCTTTATTTCCATTTGCAAATGCATGGCTCCCTACCCCCAGAAGCCATGATGTTGGCAAATAGGATAAAAAGAGAAAAATATATGAAAAGATAGGGTTTGCCAGTATCATAAGACGGTCCTATCTATAATAGACCCAAGCTTCCCATCCCATCAACCATTCTGGAGGAAAATGTTTAGCAAGCAAGTTCAGTTCATAAAAGATGATGTTTTGGTCTATTGCAGTGCAAGCCAAAGCAGTATACATAGTATTTATCCTAAATGTATCCTACAACAGATGTTAAAATTACTTTAAATGCATTTCTTCTTGCACAATTTTGTGTGTGTGTGTGCATGTGTGTGTGTGTGTGTGTGTGTGTGTGTGTGTGTGTGTGTGAGATGTACTTTGATCCTATTTCCCCTCATTATTCTCTCAGCCCCTTCTTTCTTCCACTTTCCTGTCTTTCTGTGGCACTGTATTTAATTAGGGCCCCTGCATGAGCATGGGGTTAGCTGAGCCAGAATGACTTACATGGCTGCACCACTGAGGATCATGACTCCCCAACTCCTCCAGCAACCATTAACTGCTCAGAGCTCCCCAGGGAGGCATGGGTCCTCATGATCCCCTCCCTCAATCCATGATGGAAAGCCACAGCAGTTTTTTTGTTGTTGTTAAGTTAATAAGAAACTTAACTAAAAACTAGCTTAAATAATAAAGGTAGTGTTTGCCAAAGGCTCCTAAGTTAATAAGAAGCTTGACTAAAACCTAGCTTAAATAATAAATGGAGTGTTGGTTTGTGAGACTAAAAGCCAAAGGCATGGTGTCGGCTTCAAGTGAAGCTTGGCAGTGTCACCGAGGGCCCTGCTTTCCTCCTCTGTATCGTCTTTGCTCTCAGGAGGCATTCTGCCTGTTCTAAAATGGCTTCCTTGTGATCTTAACATGACTTCAGTAGGTCGTTGGGCCGTATGTGCCCTTGTTCCCAGCATCCCCTAAAAAGGTTGCTCCATTTATCCTCAAGGCCATTGACTCGTTCGTTATTCTTATTTGATGTCACCTCTGGAGCCGAGGAGACCCCTACATGGAAACCAGGGACAGTCATTATTGAAGCGCCTCCTGCTGTCTCCAGCTGTCCATTATGTCTGACTGGTCGGGATAAACTATTCCTAGTTCATCCAAGCTAGTGCGCCCACTTCAAACTTTTCAATGTGTATCTATTAAAAGGTGTCACTCTTGCCATCCCCCTCCCCATCACTGTGGCTCTTGGCCTTTTACTGGGTCCTGTACCCACCACTGTACTGAAGGCTTCCTCCCACCGTGTCTCTGTTGGAACATTGGTGCCCCTGTGGCAGTGGCTCTCTGTGCTAGCCTTGACCCACAGTGGGAGCTTTGCCATTGCCTCCGGTTTTTGTCCTGGTGAGCCAGAGGTTCTTGATGTAACTCACTCCTTTTCCAGGGTGTTCTGAATGCTTCCTGGGCTGCTGTAGCTATTGAAGAAGGCCAATGATGGGCGTGCGGTGACTGATCCCAACCTGATAGTGAGAGATGGGAAAGAAGGGTGCCAAGTCTCCTGGTGCCCTGGGGATACCTGTTTTTGCTAGACACTAAAATCTGAAATGGAGATGCTTGCCAAAGCCTGAGCGTTTTGCAAGCCAGCTTGCCAAAGTGCCTGGAGCTGGATAAGGAGCAGAGACAACAACAACAGCAACAACAACAACAAAAAAAAAAAACAGCGAGGAAATCAAGGAAGCCAGTGAAAGGAGAGTAACATCCACCCAGTGCGAGCAGCCAAATGCCTACACTGTTAGCTTAGGAAAGTCTGCACTTAGAGTAATTCTGTTTCATTAGATGGGGCAGCTACATAGAGCATCTGTGTTATGATGCCTCAAGTATTAAACTCCAAGGCACCTGTCTCTTCTTGTTTATAATTGCTCAGTTCCTGAGGAAAAAAACCTATCTATTCACCCACCCATCCATTTATTTTTGAGGTAGGATTATACTATATAGTCAAGACTATCTGAAACTGTGTATTACAGGCTTCAAACTGGCTTCATGCTCATGATGCTCCTGCTTCAGCCTCTGAGTGCTGGCATTACAGACCTCCACCCCCACATCTGGCTCTTAATATTTGTTATTAAGAAGATTTTCCATAAAGGCTGCCAACCTACCTGGTGGATCTGAACAATGGCTGTGCAGTTAGCTCTGCCTGGGCTGTTGTGATCTAGTTCCCTTGTTAAGATAAAGTGAACAACAAGGTCATCTCTGACAGTCGCGTGGGAATATTAATAGGCACTAGCATCTTGTGAGCACTTAGCACAGGCCAGGTTCTGGCTTTAGCACGTAGCTTATTCTCCTTGGTCCCCGTGGTGTTAGGCAGCCTGTCTAAGGTAAGTACAGCTAAGAATGAGCAGGGGTAGGTTTGAAGCTTTGTAAAAACTAACTTCAGAGCTGTGGATCACTATACCGTGTGACTTCCTCGTGACCTTGGTACTTTAGATGGAATGTTTGACTTAAAAAGTTTGTTTTATAACTTGGGTGTGTGTATGTTTGGTGTGTGTATGCACACATATGTACAGAATGTGCCCGTGCCTGTTGAGGACAGAGGTTGCTATCAAGTCTCTCCCTCCACCGTGCTCCACCTTGTCTTTTGAGTCAGGGTCTCTCGTTTGGCTAGAATGGCTGGCCAGGGAGGTCCAGGGATCCTCCTGTCCCATCTCCCCAGCATTAGGATTACAGACATGTGCCGCCGTGCCTAGCTTTTTACATAAGTGCCGGGGATCTGAATTCAGGTTCTTAGACTTGCTTAGCATTTTCCCAATTGAGCCCCAGCCCTGAACTGTAATTTCTTTAAACCAATACTTCAGGGGAGAAAAAGATGGACGATCACTGATATTTAGTTGTTCACACATTTTAGTGGTGAAAGTACACGGTGTGCCTTTGTCTCCAGGAGGCAGCCGCTTGAGACTTGTTTTTAATTACCTACTGATTCTGCTTCAACAAACTAACTATGGGTTTTAAAAAGTGGGGGTGTGCTATGAAGGAGGTATGGGGAATGGAAGCCTGTCCTCAGGTGACATTTGCAAGTTATGAATAGAACAAAAAACCAGAAGAATATAAACTTTCTCAACAGATAAATTAGAGAGTAATTAGCTGCAGTGGAAAGTGATTCTTTTGCTGAACAGTTCATCATCGATTTCTTAATCCTGTGCATCCTCAGGGTGTTTACAGTGAGACTTGGCATACATAGGGTTCGTCTGTATTAGGCTAAAGTCAGAAATGTAACTTAAGAGCAGGATTCAAAATTGATCATTGTTTCAGAATGAGTGTGAGAGCTGAGCAGAGCAGCCCATGCCTGTAATCCCAACGCTCAGGAGACAGAGTTAGAAGGATCTTGAGTTCAAAGCCAGCCAGGAACATAGCGAGTTAAGAACCAACCTGTGTTATATAAAAAGACCCTGTTTCTAATTTGAAAAAAAGAAAAAAGGAAATAAATGGTAGTGTGGAGAGACGTCTCAGTGGATAGATAAAACACAGCATAAGCATACTGACCTGAGTTCAGACCCCAGAACCCACAAAAAGTCAGGTGTTGTTGCACACATCTATAATCCCAGCCCACTTCTGGAGAGATATGGGGCAGAGACAGGATACTCCCCAGGAGCAATAAGGCTGTCTCAAAACAGATCAGAAGTAAAGACTGACAACCAGGTTTGCCTTCTGACCCCACACATGTCAAGGCATGTTTGCTGACACATTCACACACACACACACACACACACGCACACGCACACGCACACGCACACGCACGAACGCACAAGCACACATAAACACACGTGTACTAAATAATAGATAGGAAATGGCTATGAAGAGAGAATAGTGGGACCCTCAAAGCAATTTCTCTTCCCTGTATGGACATCTTTGCCCATGTCAGAGCAAAGTAGTTCTTTCTACAGCCTTCACATTTAACATCATCCCACCATTCACTTCCTGGCCTGATTGGACATAACACCCAGACATTGTTATGGGTGAAGATAAGAGAGTACCACATGGAGATTAAACACTGAAATGGGGTACTCACTCCAGGGTTTATCCAGTATCAGAGCTGGATTCTGTTGCATGCTCACCACAGAACAAGTTCTGTGAGGTTTTGTGTCCCAGCAGTGTGAAACACCCTGACCTAGACTAAACATGCTTGGGGTTTACAGTGCTCGGGTTCACAGAATGGCCTGGAAAAAAGGTAGGCCTTGAAAGGTCCTGGCATTGGAACCCACAGACAGAAAGGAAAGGCCTGGAGAGAAGAGCTGAGGTCCAGGCAGAGTCACAAGGGGGCTTTCACGGGGGCATCGAGATGAATGAAGGTAGTGGGAGCTGATTGGTCAGAGCATGGGGTGGGGGTGCCAAGCTGGCTGGAGGAGGGTGTGCAGCCAAAGCACGCATTCCGGCCCATTCCAGCCCAGTGCCTTTTAAGTCTCATAAACAAATACCACTTTTATTGTATAAACCAGTTCTGAGGTGAGCTTCTTATTAACTTAAAAAGGCCCATTGTGAGATGTATTTAAGATAAGCCCCTTCCGCCTTCCCGGGACAGCACTCAGACAGATGCAGCAGCACTGTCTGTCTCTGAGCTGATTGTTGCTTACTGAACGCTTTCCCCCAGAACGGACAGCGGAAAGCCTGGCTCGATTCGAGATGGGATCATTTCACTATGTTGTCAAAATCGTGAGCCTTTCATAAAGTTTCCTCTTTTTATTCCACTTGCTGATACCACGGCTTTGGGGAGGAGCCGTGCAACAAACAAATAGAAATAAAGGTGGAGAGGCGGGAATCTTCTCCATGATAGTCAAAGGGGAAAGAGCTGGCAGGTGTCCAGATGAGAGAAATTAGTCCGAATGTTTTTAGTCCTTGTTCATCCTGATAATAACCGCTCTTGTTGAGCGCTTCCTATAGGGAAACTTGAAGACAGAAATCCTGGCCAAATAAAAAAATAAAAAATAAAAATCTCTTAGAAGTGGTTGGTGCTTTACCTTATGCAGCAGAGGCTGTTTTTGGCTAACTCGATGGCAATTACAGGTGTGATAAGCACTCCCAGCTTGCGAGATCCACCAATAACTACATGGGACGGGGACTGGTGCCTATGGCAACAGAGTACATAGCGAGAAGGAAACACACACACACACACACACACACACACACACACACACACACACACACACTCCAAATCCACACATCACACTGTCCTTGGGAGTTGAAGCCCTTATTTGGACGATCAGTTTTGTCCATAAATTGCTGTCACCAGTTGAACTCGTTGGTAATTAGATGTTTTAATTAAACATTTCATAAACCAAGCAAGTACAACAAGCAGACTAAATTTCATGAGGAATAAGTCAGGGTTTTGAAAAGGCTCAATAAAGGTCAGGCACAGTTTGTGTCTCTGCACTGCATAGTAAGATTGGGAAGAGGGCAGTCATAAAAGACTAGAGGGTTCCTACATCAGACTGCTCTGCCCTGTTTTAGACTCCTGTGTCCTTTGAAAAGATCAGTTGGAAACTGTGGACAGTGCTTTCCATGTGCAAACTAGAACCCCACCAGATAAAAAGGAGAGGGTAGACAGGAAGCTTGTCAGATCATGTGTCTGTGTCTGTCTGTGTGTGTACAGCTGCATGGGCATGTAGAGGCCACAGGACAACCTGAAGTATCATTCCTCAGGTACTTTCCTCTTTGTTTTTTGAGACAGAGTCTTTCACTGGGTCAGCTGACTATCAAGTTCAGGATTCTGCCTGTCCCTGCCTCCCTAGCACTGGGATTAAAGGCACATGCCACCACACCCAGCACTTTTATATGGATTCTGGGAATTGGACTCAACTCCTCATGCTTGTTTGGCTAGCTGTTTACTGACGGACATCTCCCAAGCCCTCGTGTTGTTCTAACCAGTTTGTTTATTCCTGTAATTTGCCATGTGAAGTACCTCTAGCTTCTCTCAAGCCTCGTCGGTTAGATTGCTTTTTTCCATTTTGTTCCAAGTCTGCAGATGTGAAATATATGTGTTGGGTGCCAGAATTGTTAACAGATGTTTTTACTCACTTGTGGCTCCTATCTTGGTAGCGAGGATATAATGGGTTGGCTTGGTGGGTTCTTTCTGTTCTTGTTTTCAACAGACTCTTATCTCTTTTCCCACTTACTCTCCCATCTAAGGATTTTTAATAATCGCTTGTGGCTAAATGAATTTTATGGGCATCAATAGGAAACCTCTAGACATGGCTTAGGTGGATGTGTATGATGTGAGTAAAGCCACCACTAAAAGCCAGCTGGGTAGACATGACAGCCCATTAGGGTGGGAGAGCAGTGGGTGAGTGGAATTCATGCTATCAGAAATGTTCTAATGTTTCTTTAAGATGATCAGTCACCAAAAGACTATGGTTAATGTTTGGGGGTTTTGCATTATTTTATGTTATCAAAATAAATGGTGAATGTCTTCCCCAAAGAAGAAATAAGATAGACCTCTTAAGTGTTGACTGTGGTTCAAAGGGTGGGTCCTTTGAAAAGCCCAAGGAGGGTCTCCTGTTCACACCCTTAGGTGGACTTTTCTTGTGCGGAGCTAGCCTCGTCTTTCTAGAGAAAAATTGAAGGGAGAAGTTAGGTGTCAGGTAGGCAGAAGTCAGGAAGATGCCTCAGTGTTCTGTCCCCTGCTCTTCAGTCAAGCTTGGTGCATGTTCATCTCCATCCCTTATTTGGACTGAAGTTACAACTTACATTTATCTGGCAGTCATTCATTAGGCTTGTTGTGAGTTTCTAGAAGTATAACAACAACAACAACAACAAGAATCACATGATTGCAGTGTCTTCAAAAACTGGCTAGCCGCTGTCCTTTCCATTTTTGATGCTCCATTTTGAAGTGTCCTGTGTGGACTTTTTTGATGATATATTCTTGGTAGTACCAAAAGGGGAAGCTTTTCCCAGCAAGTAGATGGCTCTTTTAAACTGTATTCTCTCTCTCTCTCTCTCTCTCTCTCTCTCTCTCTCTCTCTCTCTCTCTCTCTCTCTCTCTCTGTGTGTGTGTGTGTGTGTGTGTGTGTGTGTGTGTGTGTAAGTGCTGAAAGTAGATTATGCACTTGCATAACACTGGGATCCTAACGTGATGAATGATCTTTTCTTCCAACTGTCACTTCCCACTTAGTATAATTATAACATGGAGGTTAACAGACACTAAGATCCCTCTGACAAAACTATTCTGATTTTGAATATATATATATATACATTGGACTATTTTAGCCTGACACCACTCAAATGCTTTTGAATTCTGTAATTAGATGTCCTTTTTTTATTCAGTTTGGCATACAAGTATATTTCACATTATGAACTGGCTTCTTGGATAGATCTGTTTCCCAAGGTAGCAAACATTCTGGTCATCTGTTAATAGTATTGTAGTCTTAGAAGTGATATCATTTTCACTTGCAAATGGAGACTTTGGTATTTTGCTTTGATTCCCCAGTCTCTGGCAGCTGACTTATAGACTTCAGTCTATCCTGGGGCCAACCACTCTGCCAAGGCTGAAGACAGACACTGACGTGAATTTACTGCTCTGAGAGGTCACAAGGTAGCCATCTCCCTTGCTCTGTGCAACCATTTTTCATGCTATTTGAAACGTTAATAGTTACTATCAAATGCTTTGGAGAAGAGTGATCAATAATAACAACTGGGAGTCGATGTGTTTGAATGCGTGTAATATCTTGATGCAGGTAACTTGGCCACAATCAGCCATAACTACCAATAGCCAGCTAGTTTAATAGTTAAACTATTTCCTTTTAACTCCACAGTCAACTGAATCTAGCATGGATGGAGTGTGATGGAAATGCATTAAAATAAAACCATCTTTTAAAATGTGTTTAAGATAAATAAGACTGGTTTGAATGTTGGAGAGCACTCTGGAAAAGAAAACCTAGCAGTGAACCAAATGGAAGTACCTTGGCGGCTGACTCTCCCTCCAGCTGTATTCAGTTATTGAACAGCTGTCAAAGAAAGCAAAGCATTATTTGTGCATTAGAACGATTTCGGAAAGCTGTTTTTAACCCCCAGTGGTGTTTTTCTGCAGCCTTCTAATCTCTGCGAAGGTTTTAAAAGCTGTAATGACCCATGCCTGTATCAGGCCTGAGGTTACCACAGAGCACAACATGACACAGTTAGTCTCATGTGCAAGGAATTATAACCATTAGAATTTTATTTCCTGCAGAATTTTCACTGTGTCACATAATTACATATAACTCTTTTGGCCCAAAGTCAGCAGAAGTATCTACTATTTGTTTCTCAACTACAGGACAAATGTGCAAGACAGGAAACCATGCTGTATGCATAACATACATAACGAAGGGGTTGGAAAGAACTCCAGGGTGAATTTGCGTCCTGTACGTTCCATATTATAGATAGGTTAGACTGAGTTCTATGAATTTGTAATGATATGAAATACTTCCAATGTGGCGTTTCTTTTTGGCTGGATACACAACTCATTTGCATGAATCCCGGGGACAAAACTCAACTCATTATGATTGCAAGGTGAGTAATTTACCAACTGAACTGTCTTCCCAAGCCTGAGCTACCTCATTTCCTAGTGAAAGCTTTTTACATTTTTTTATTGTAGAATTTTATATGTATGGCTGTTTTACCTGCATGTATATTTATGAACCATGTGTGTGCCTTGTCTGCCATTGCCCAGAGGGCATCAAATCCTCTGGGACTAGAGTTATAGATGGTTGTGAGCTGCCATGTGGTTGCTGGGAACCAAACCCAGGTCCTCTGGAAGAGCAGCAAGTGCTCTTAACCAGGGAACCATCTCTCCACCCCACACAGTGGAAGCTTTAAATAGTTGTACTTGAAATATTTCAAATAATAGATATTATCTTGATTAACTTTCCCAAGTAACAAAGTTGAACATAAAGGAAATTCTTTAACATGGGAACCTTTTTGACTCAGACACAAAATGGTCAAATATAAGGTAAACACTTGTGTGAATGTTCCGGTGAATACCAAGGTCAATGAAAACTGCTCCTGTCACAGCTCCATTAACTCTCAAAAACCCCCACTACCTAGTCTTGATTCTACTGGACAAAATTAAAGTTGTCTGAATTAATTAAACTCTTTCATGGTTCCAATAATACATTTCACTCTACCTCCCATACACTATTGGTTTAACTATTTAAAAAAAAAGCTAAAATATTGTTTTCATGGTTACTATAGGGTTAATAATGGTTGACCTAATTTTTATATTTTGCATATATATTTGCATTACATTTACCTGTTATTCTCAATTCTTCTGTAATCAAAAGGAATACTGATAGAGAAGTATTTTATCAAAGAAAAAATGGCTTGCCCATGTTCTCTTTTTCCCGACATCAATATATGAAGGGATTGTTTGTGGACCGCAGCCTTGGCTCCCTTGGCAACCCCCATCATACACATGCCTTTCTGTACACTCTTGACTTGTCTGCCTTCCCCTCAAGCTTCCTTTCTCCTCAGCAGGCAAAGGCCTGTGCTTTTCCTCCATGTAACTGTCATCACCTTGTAATTTTCCTCCAATGTCCTCCACATCTGTTTGGACAAGTTACTAGACATAACATCTACTGGGCAAGCGCAGTTACCAGCTTAAATGACAATTAGATGTTTAGTCCCTCCATCACTCTGGCCCCTTCAGGGCCCGGGATGGGCAAGCCTATACGTGGAATAAATCCTTAAATCTCTTGTCAAAGAATATTTGCATTTCTGAATTTGATAGTGGGTTTTACTCAGGTGCCCTCCAAAAGGTTTATTCTAATTTATATTCCCACAAAGTGTAACAGTCAAGTTGACATTTTGCCATAGTTACGTCAACAGAGTGTATCTTCAAGAGTTTGATTTTTGATCAGTCATGTGAAAAACTATCTCATAGATAGCCTCCTACACTAAGGAACGTCTTTCTCTGTGGTTCTGCCTAGGTCTTCCTTCTTACAGAAGTCGTAAAAAAAAAAAAGCGTGATTGGGTGGGGGTGGTGTCCTTCCTCACTCGCTGAGTCAGCATCTAGGAAGCTGGTGCTAACAGAAGCCAAGTGCTGTGCAGTCGCCCCTCATAATGACAAGACTGAAAGAAACCCAGAGGATCTAGTCTATGACATTCCAGTGGTAGCCCTAATTTCTAAGCAGAGGATCTAGTCTACGACATTCCAGCGGTAGCCTTGAGATCTGAGCAGATGATCTAGTCTATCATTAAACCCAGAACCCCCTACTGCTCAAGTCAGATAAACCTTTATGTACTTGGTCAAATGCTCACTGAAACATTATGTATAGTGATGAAAAAATGCAGCCTACAGATCCACACTAGGGTATGATATCATATCCACAAATTAGATTAGGTTGCTCTGTATGCGTGCGTGTGTGCGTGTGTCTGTGTGTGTGTGTGTGTGTGTGTGTGTGTGTGTGTGTGTGTGTGATATTGGAGGTGCATGTGTACATCTGTGTACATGTAACAGAGGTGGTGGAGCTGGAGGCTAGAGGTTAACATCAGCTGTCTTCCGCAGTCTTTGTTCACCTAATTTTTTGAGACAAGGTCTCTCACTGAGCCTGGAGCTCACTGATTTGACTAGACTGGTTGGACAGCAAGCTTCAGGGATCTACTTTTCTCTCTTTCCTTCCTTCCCCCCGTGCTGTGTTACAGATAAGTGCTGCTGCTGTCTTTATCTTGGGTGCTCACAATCAAAATCAGTTCCTTGCACAGCAACTCGTCTGAGCTCTTTTTCACCCTAATAGGTTGTCCTTAACATGAAATTAAATGACAAGAAGGAATATTTGGATGCTAAGTTCAAGTTAAACTGTATCTGTGGCACAGTGGCAATACATGCCCATAATCTCAGCCCTGGGGTGGCAAAGACAGAAATCATCACAAATTTGAGGCCAGCCTTGGCTCCATAGCAAGTTCTAGGCTAACTGCATAGCAAGGCCCTGTCCCAAAAATACAGAATAAACACACAAAAGAAATGTGCCTGTAACAGAACCTTGCTGTTGCGTAAAGAACTGCAAAAAGCTACAGACACAAAAATGAACACCGGGTTCAAAGCATCTACAAATACTGCACTGTTCCATATGGGAGCCACGAGCTGTGTGGGCCTGAACATTAAATGTGAAATCAACTAAAGTTAAATCAACAGTTGAGTTCACTGGCCACACAGGGCACATATCCAGTATTCATCAGCCACACATTGGCGGCTGCCATATTGGACACCACTGAAAGAACATTTCATGTACATATTATAACCTACTAAACCCAATTAGTGCTGCACATATGCACATCATCAGTATAGAGCCATCCATTGGAACATGGACAACCTACCAGAGGTCACACTCCTGAAGAAAACTGACTTTCCCTCACCCACTAGCCATCAATGGCCAAAAGTTCCTTGGCTAGAGGTGAAGCCTCTTGTACAGGCAACAGCAACTGTTTGGAGTTCATGAGAGCAGTGCCCTGATCATAACTAGAAGACACTGTTTCATAGGAGCCTTGCCCATCTCTGGCTGTTAGTCTGTCCACACCCTCTTCTATAGGTTCCCTGAGCCTTGCGGGGAAGGTGTGGTATAGATGTGCTATTTAGGGGTGAGCATTCCTGGCATTATTTTTCTGTACTTTGACCAGTTGTGAATCTGTGTTAACCATCAGAAGGGACATTTTTATCATTGCCCAAAGTTTAGTTAGTTGGCTAAGTAAATGAATTCTAAAGCAGTCTTAGTTTCTTTTTTACCCCTTTCCTTTACTGGTAGTGTCAAGATTGATGGTAATGACAATGTCATGCATTCAGACCTGGGTTGTTTTTTTTTTTTTTTTATGTGTGTGTTTTTGCTTATTTGTTTGTTTATAACAGTACATGTGAACTCCTATTTGAAACCCTATTCCAGCCACATGATGGTGGATTGCCCCATTGAAAAGCACATGGCCAAACTCACGGCACGTCACTTCTACACAGCATCAGTTGTGGGCAGTGAAAAAATGGCTTCTCTGGGTTTGTTCACAGGAAATACCTACCAGGCTATAGGGAAGCCTTTGGCAAACATGGCAGGAGATGAGGCCAGATTCCACATGTCATGTTAAAATCTGTGGCCTGAACTAGTGCAGGAGAAGTTCCTGCCTGTACAGAGCATGGGCCCTGATGAAGTTCTGTTTGTCCAGGAAACCAGTCACTCTGGTTAGAGAGCACAGAAGCATGCTTCAATCTGATCACATCTCCTGCAGATTATGATGTGGTTTCCGTGAACAGGCTTTCTACTGTGTTCTTTCAACACTAAGATTGGTGGTGTGACTAGTGAATGGGTTCATCTGCCATGGAGACCTGTGTTTATCTTCACCTTGGGGATGTTTTCATAAGCTTTTTTAATTCCCCATTCCGCCTAGTTGTGCTTAGTTATAAAAAGGCTTGGAAATCGGTATAATCAGAAAAGTTAAAATATAGAAGTGCCTACCGCCCACATGTTTGCCGTGGTCTATTCCTTTATCGTAAGAAGGTTGAAGTAATGGATTTAGAGGCAGCTGTGGCTCATGTGTTCATCGGGGCTTGTCAGGCTGAGTCATCAGGAGGGAAGGCGAATGCTAATCTTATACTCCTACAATCAGTGTTGGGGTGGGGGAGACCAGGGGAGGGAGGGAGACTGGGAAAATAGGGCAAGAAAAGGAAGACTTCTCCACTACCCAGAGCGGTCCAGTCATAGGATAGCTGCTCAGACATGGACAGGAGACCAGACACTAGAGGCATTTAGGCCACCAGTGTCGGGTGATCTGGAGTATCCAAGGCTCTTCTTCCAACTGTTGGCTCCTAGGACAGAGCGGAGGGCAGTGTCCTTCCGGCAGCTGGCATAAAAGAAACACTCCTGCTGTCCAGGGTGGGAAGGCTAAGTGGGCACCCAGGGAGGAGGAAATGGCTCTGTTCAAACACTGATGGACCTCCGGATTCCTGGAGCTGGTTTCTGGACCTGCCCTCCATTCCCAGCATGCTGGGAGATGCCAAGCTCAGGCCAGGCTGGAAATCAGGTGTCAGCCTGGAAATCCAGAAGGTCTGGCTCAAAGTGAAAACCAAATAAGTGCCAAACTCAGTCTTTGTAATTGTTTTACATTCTGATGCCAAATCATCATCATCATCATCACCCAGTGTATAAAAAGACACTTCTGTGAACCATATCTGAGTAGTATAAGCCTAAAGTGTGGCAGGACAGCATCCCCAAGAAGGTAGAGCCCTAAGCCAGGTCCTTTTGTCCTCCACAGAGCATGCTCCACATTTACTTAGCTTCAGTTTTATCTTTTGTTAACCACTGAGTTTAATTGGGGGTGCTCATGTGAGCAGGAGTAGAAGTTACATACTGGAGGCGGGCAACCTCACATTGGCTACACTACTGAAGAATACGATTCCCCCTCCCTCAACAACCATTAATGGCCCAATTTCAATTTCATCTTAAAGGTAAAGTCTTAAATTTATCTTAAAGAACGGTCACAGCAACATAGACAGAAAGAGGATAGATAGATAGATGATAGATAGATAGATAGATAGATAGATAGATAGATAGATAGATAGATAGATAGATAGATAGATGATAGTAGATAGATGATAGATAGATAAGTGTGTGTGTGTGTGTGTGTGTGTGTGTGAGAGAGAGAGAGAGAGAGAGAGAGAGAGAGAGAGAGAGAGAGAGAGAGAGATATCCTGGAAATAAACCCCACATAGCAACAGACTTTGGAATTTAGTGACAAGATGCCAGTGTGGTTTGGGATATGGTGTGTACTTGTTCGTGTCTGTGTGGGTACCTGGGTGTGCAGATGTATGTGCACATGTGGAAGCCAGAGGATAATATCTGATGTATTTCTCAAGCAGTATCCACCCTCTTTTTTGAGACAGGGTTTCTTATTGACCTGGAACTCACTGATTCTTGGTCATAAGCCCCAGGGATCACCTCACCTATGCTAGGATTATAGGTGCGTCCCACCTTGCCTGGCTTCTTTGTGCAGGTATGAGAAAGTAACTCAGATTTTTTTGTTTGCTCAGCAAGCAACTAAGCCAGATCCCAAGCACCCTTTTCCTTAGGTTGAGCTGTTACAAAACTTTATCTGCTACACAGGGGGAGAGGTGGTTGAAAGAAACATCCCATGGATGGGCGAGGGCAGAGGAGAGCTACGTATGTAAGTTTCCTTTCTTCCCTGAGCCCTGGTGCTCTCTAGGGAAGGACACGGAACCTCCTTCTTTCAGGTCCTGAGAGTTGGCACCCGCCCTCCAACCCCCTGCAGATTACTGTAATGCAAGGGGAAGGAAGAAATTTGCACCCACATTGAGTTGAAACTAACCTAAGAGGCAGCGCAGGGCCCTCTTTGCTGTTTAATGACAGGGAGAAAGTCCATTTCTTTAAAGGAGAAAACAAGAGCCTTGCATGGGGCAGGCAAAGCTGGCTTCCATGCAGACTGGAGTCTTTCGAGGCTGTTGCCTACTCTTCCAGCAAGAGAGTTAGAAATTATTAAAAGGGAATATGAGTTTAATATTTTCCCCTATCTTCGCCCTCCACTCCAATTCATTGAAATATTAAATGCAAATGGAAAATTTGCAGCGATGGGTTGGGAATATACTTATGCTGGCAGAAAGCATTGAATGTTTTCCATCTTGTGCTTGTAAAAAAAAAAAAAATGCAGAAGCCTGCCCAGTCTCTCTGAACAGAAATGCTTAGACTCTGAGTATTGAGCCAGTAGCCAGCATTTTAAAAGGAAGGCAGAATGTACTTGTATTGTTTGAGGGACCAGGGAGCAGCCTCTGGGCAGATCTTTCAGGCTGCAAGTATTAAAAGCACAGTACAGATTCACCTTGGAGCCCTTCAGTGCCCTCTGCCCTGCTGGTCTGGACTCCGCCCTTCCCCAGAACCTGTGCTACCTGAGTGCCTTCCAGGCACAGGGTGTGGCAGGGGTAGGAAGAACCTCTGAAACTTCCATCCCATGGATAGTTATGCAAAAGCAACTGTTTTGAACACCCACCAGCTGGGAAGAGCTTTGGGTGCAGGAATAAGCCAGGATGTGTGTGAGGACACCTGACTGGCTGCTGCTGCTCAGAACTAGCCCAGGCTAGACCACTCACAGTGTCCTCACTCACTACTGATGACTCAAAGTGCGTCACGAGATTAAGCCAGTTTGCTGCTCAGCCTGGCCATTTTGTAAACATCCTTAGCCTCCTTAGGTCATCTTTACCTTGCCTATAAACCAAGAGCATGGCTTGCTCTGCCTGTGTCATGCAATTACTATTAAGAGCAAATAAGAGAACCTGTGTGGTTACTGTTAGAAAACTGTACTATCCGAGGCGTGTGTGCTGTTGCTATTATTTTAATCAATTTTCTTTTCCATCTCACCCACCAAATGCCTTTCCCAGCAAAAGCTTTCTCTCACTCCACCCCACCCCCATGCATGCATCTCAACAGAAACTGGAGATGAGCCATTCTTTTACATAGTTGGTCTTTGAAAGCCAGAGAGCAGTTTTAACTATTTGGCATCATGGGCCAGCTAACCTCAGTTCTGTTTTACTGTCAGGCTGGTCTAGATCTGTGACGTACAGGGCTAGGTCTATTAAAGGCTAAGGCTTCAAAATTAAAGTTATCTTTTGTGTTCTTTTTTTCTCGTCGGAGATTCAGCTGATGAAGTAAAAACTGTGTTTTTCTGTGTATGTGTTTTTCTGTGTGTCTGTGCACCGTGTGTGTGCCCTGCCTGATGAGGCCAGAAGAGGGCAGCTGATGCCCTAGAACGGGGTTACAAATAGTTGTGAACCACCCTGTGATGCCAGGAATTGAATATGGGTCTTGGGAAGAGCAGTCAGTGCTCTTAAGCCCTGGGCCATCTCTCGAGCCCCTGGTAAAAGTAATTTAATGGACACTGAAGTTCCTTCGTTCAGCTATTTACAGCACTTCACATGTGTTTTTACTGAATATCTGTTTCCACCTGCGGAAAATAAGGCATAAACAAGCCCATAGAAGTTAGGTGTCAACAGATTCTCTGGTGCAACATTTGTACTTTCTTTTGGATTAACATACCATTGAATAGCTCTCTCTCTCAATCTCTCTCTCTCTCTCTCTCTCTCTCTCTCTCTCTCTCTCTCTCTCCTTTTGGGTTTTTTTTTTCTCTTTTTTTTTTCTTTTTTTTTTTTTTGGTTTTTTGAGACAAGGTTTCTCTGTGTAGCTTTGGTGCCTGTCCTGGGTCTCACTCCGTAGACCAGGCTGGCCTCGAACTCACAGAGATCCGTGTAGCTCTGCCTCCCGAGTGCTGGGATCAAAGGCGTGTGCCACCACTGCCTGGCAAGTATCTCCTTTTAAAATTGGAGAAACAGAACTGTGGAGATGGCCCAGAGATTAAGTACTTGCCACACAACGTGAGGATTGGAGTTCAGATCCCCAGAACTCTCATGAAATGTGAACGACCAGGTGGGCATGGCAGTCCACTGTAGCTCTACCTCAGAAGGCAGACACAGGGCATCCATAGAACAAGCTGGCTAGCAAGACTAGCCATATCTGCGAGCTGTGGGTTTGATGGAGAGAGCCTGCATCGATGAATAAGGAGGAAGGTAATCAAACATGATTCTTGACGTCAACCTAAGGTCCCCACACACTTGTTCACATATAGACCTATACACACATGCCCACACACATGCAAAACATGCATACACACAATACATACCACACATCTAGAAAAAAAAAGAAAAACAAACACTTGGTGAAATCTTAGTCGAGACTGTAACAACCATGGTTTGCTGGAGGTATCTTTTAAATAGTTGTGAGCAAATGTTCATCTTATTCATTGTTTATTTCAGCTATATATACTACAAAGTAAGATAAACTTGGTTTCTGCTTGCTTCTAGTTTGTATTTTACTCAGGGTTAAATTATGTATGGCTATTAATTTATGCTCACCCATAAGAAAATAAGAGATATGCAATATACGGAAAACTGAGTATTAACTAAATATTCAAATTATAAAATAGATCCAGGTTTTCATAACGGAATAGCTATGCACATAACGGTGGTATTTATTTTTACTTAACATTGAAAAACTAGGAGTTATTTATAGAAATGCTGGTTAAAATAGACTGTCCAGATAACATGTCTGAGCTGTGCCGTGCCTTTGAACACGTTCTGCTTTAAAAAACCAAATGTGAGCAGATGTTTGTCTATTTACAAAGCTTCTGCCGGAGAACTTCTCCCCCTCGCGTTTATTAATTGTCATAATGAGGTAGTGGCATTTCTTTCTGGCATTAGAGTCGGTGTGCATCCTTAGTGAGCCCTGCATAGTGTGTGAAATGGGAAGTAGAGTGTAATGTCTTCCATGTGGATTTTGTATGTGACTGTCACTAGTTTTAAAAGATCAATGCATGGATAAGGACAGCGTGAGAATGACGGAAATGAGAAGTATTCACTAATTATTAAAGGTCAGCCCAGTGAAGGGGCTCAGGAGGAAAAGGCACTTGCTGCTGAGCTTGACAGCCAGAATTTGATCCCCAGAGCCCATATGGTAGAAGGAGAGAACCCCTGACTTCTGAGGTCGGCCTCCAGAACCCACATGAAAAGCCAGACATGGTGGCACGTGGCTGTAATCCTAGCACCCCTACACTGAGACCTGGGAGTAGGGGGGGCGGGAGGGGGGCACAGATTTGACCACCGCGACTGGAGTGTAAGGTGCGGTAACAGACATAACAGGAGGACCCGCCTCCAAAACAGCCTGGAGGTGAGAACTGACTCCTGAAAGGGTGTCCTCACCTCCCCATTCATGTCCACACCCTTGACACACACACAGAGGGAATTAATTAATTTATTTATGTATTTATGGTTTTTTGAGACAGGTTTTCTCTGTGCAGCTTTGCGCCTTTCCTGGAACTCTCTTTGCTGTGAGTTCGAGGCCAGCCTGGTCTCCAAAGGAAATTAATTTTAAAAAAAAGTGAAAGTCTTCATGTCCCCACATTGACTCTGCTGCTGAATAAGTACTCCTCATTCATTGGTTGTTTCCACGAAAAGGAAACATCACGGTATTGGAAGAATAATCACATCTTTATAGTGGGAAATACAGTCTTCCCTGAGTTTCTTCCATATTAAGATGAGATCTTCACTATTTAATCCTGTGCATGGCCCATTAGCTTGGCTTGTTAGCAGCCTGTATGCATTACACCGAGGTCATAGGTCCATACACATATGGCCATGTGTATGGTATCCAACAACATCATGCAAACAAGTGGAGAGAGGTCGGGTTGGTTCTGGCTCACAATTTCCTGAAGAAAAAAAAAAAAAACAAGTGTATGTCACCCTTACACTCTGTGATAGCACATGGAAGGAAGAGATGAGGTCACCCAGTGGAGAGCATTTTGACAGTATGCTGGATCTAAGTTAATTTCTACACCCACAAGATGTAACCACCCAGACCCCTGGGGAGAGTCCCAAGGCTCAGCTCAGTTACTGTATGCTCTTGAAAGGGCTTGTGGTATGAGTCTGAAGCTGGATCTGGCAGAGATATTAGCCATGATAGATGTGTACTGAATTTGGCTCCTATGGGAAAGGAGGATATGACCTAATGGAGCAGAAGAAGGAAATCCAGAAGTAACTGCCAGTTCTCTGGATGCAGGTTGTCAGTTTTTTTTAGCTTGGTTTTTCTTTTAATGATGCAAGGAAATGAACCCAGGTCCTTATGCATGTGGGGTTAAATAGAGTTTCTACCTAGTTCCCCTTTGTAATTGTTAATATATATGATGTGATATAATGTGTGGATGTGTGTGTTTGCACACACATGCTTGTGCCAAGGCATGCCTGCATAGGTCAGAGCACAACCTCAATTATTTGTCCCCACCTTCTACCTTGTTTGAAGTATGATCTCTTTGTTGTTGGCTGCATATGCCAGGCTAGTTGGCCCAAGAGGTTCCGGGGATGCACTTGTCTCCACCTCCAGCTCCTCCTAGGAGTGCTGGGGTTACAGATGTGTGCTACTGCACCCGGCTTTTAAGTGAGCTCACATCCTCACACTTGGGCGATGAGCACTTTGCCCACTGAGCCATCTGTGCCCCCCGAATTCTTTAAGATGCGCTTTCCTGGGCTGCCATTATTTATACTTTCTGAATCCTCTTCGAGAGTCTTCACCCTGAGTTTGATACTCTTGTCAGTCGACCTTAAAGGCACATCTAGCCCTAAGAAAGCAAGGTAAATTATGCTGAGTTGGCTTGTATCGCAGACAGGATGGTTTTAACATTTTCCCACTAGATAATTCTAATATTTTAAAAGTGACTTTTTCAAGAAAGAACCAACAATACTGTTCCCATTCTAGTCTCAGTGAAACATCTGCACTGAAATCAGTAACTTGGGCAGGAGATGGAGTTAATGGTAGCTCTTGCATAGTACACATAAGTCCCTGGATTCAATTCTCAAACAAACAAACAAATAAAATCCAGATCTTAAAATCTTCTCAATCAAGTCCTTCTATGTATTTCCAAGTTAGGGGCCATTCTTAGCAAGAGATGTACAGTGGAGTTATACACTGAAGCCATCCTTGATCTATAGTTACCATATGTGTGTGGATTTCCCCAGTTTATGATATTCCTTGGCAAGTTTGTGATCGTTGAGGAGCACTTTTCCCCATTCCCGTGCTTGGTTACTCTTCCCTCTGTTCCCACATCATACACGCCCACGAGTCGGTAGAGCAGCTAGTGTCCCGAACTCTGGCACTGGACAGCATTTCTCTCTTGATCCCTTTGTCCACTGTTGGTGTCTATCTTGTATAGTGCCGTAAAGTAAACTACCTCCCTCCGCTGCTCAAAATCTCCGATGACCCTCTGTCTGTCAGAAGTCTTTTATTGGTTGACCTGGTCTATACTATGTTGTTCTACGCATGTCTGTGGTTTGAGGGTGACTTGAAAGTGAGCTCATCACTCTGAGGCTGACCCCCAAACTGTGTGTCCCTCACCAGAGATGTTCTCCTCTAGGTGCCTGAGCGTTTTCTATGATCTAAAATTTGCTAATTCTTGAAAATTTGTCCTCATAGCAAGTGTGGACATAACTAGCTCTCTACCCAAACTCTGTTCACAACAAATCCTCAGCCAAGAAAAAGCTGGAGTTTTTATTATTCTTCAGGCAGGGAAAAGCTGGATGATTGAGAGACAATTGTCAATGAATACCCTGTTATGGTCCCCAAGAGGAAGGGACATGCTGAACCAACAAGGAAGCCCCAGCAGCAAGGTGCAGTCCATGAGTAGCAGAGGAAGTGAGGAAAATATGGGAAGAGGTAGGTGTGTGTGTGTGCGTGTGTGTGTGTGTGTGTGTGTGTGTGTGTGTGTGTGTCAGAGAAAGAGAGAGTATGAAGTGTGTGAGTGTGGGGTGTGAATGTGGGGGGTGGAATGTGTGTGTATAAAGTATGTGTGTAAGAAGTGTGTGAGTGTACAGTGTGAGTGTGTGGGGTGTGATAGTGTGTGGTATGTGAGTGTGTGTGTGTGTGTGTGTGTGTGTGTGTGTGTGTGTGTGTGAAAGGGGAGTTAAGTAAGGATCAGCCAGGGCAACCACTTAAGATTGGTTAGTTGGAATATTTTGAGTCAGTTCTAGAGTTTAGAAGCTGTCTTCATTTCTCTGGTTTCTGGCTCTGGTGTAAGGGCAAAGTCATAGTGGCCTGAAATGTAAAAGTGTTATAGGACGTGATTAGGAGTGTGGGCTCTAGATTGAAAGTTGCTTATGAAAGTCATGCACACGGATGAGTAATTTATTATCTCTAGGAATTAGATTTTCTGGAGAACTGTGGTCCCCTCTAGGGTCAGCTAAACTCCGAGATCAAAAAGGCAGAATACCAAGCCACATCCATGTACCTCCTCATCTTGTGGTACCACGTCAATTACAAACTGTCTGTGCAACCTTGGCTGAGAATTCAAGGTCCTCGCCTATAGAGCAACAGGTTAAAGATGATGGCATATTGAGAGTGCCCTGTTTCCTCCCTGTAAAGATAAAACCAGGACACTTCATACAGCTTACTCAGTCCCCAAGTTCTTCAGGCCCAGGTTCCAGTGGGAAGGTACACTATCTACCCTAGGGATAGACCCTAAGTTTGGACCCTGGATGGCTGTCTCACTGTGGCTCTTGCTCAGGAGGTCTGCTTAGCAGCCAGATCCCAAAACTTTGTTTTAATCTCTTTCACATGTGGCCTTCTCTGCTTGCTTCCATATTCCTAATGCTTTTGGCTATTGGCCTCTCTCGGGGACATAACCATTGGCCCCGAAGGTTTCCTAACTTCAGAGTTCCTGGTCAGGGCCAAACAACTTAAATGTCTAATCCATGTCTGAGATGGACAACATTTAATAATGCCTTTGTGGAAAGAAACTAAAGACAGCACCGTTTCCAAGTCTAACAAAAGTTCTGGCAGTCGCCTCTTGGAAAAAGAACTCCTCACTGAGGTGACAGTGAAGGGGGTGGGCTCTCATTGTTTGGGGTCTAAGAAATACTTTATTGATATTGCTGCCAGGACATGAGCAATAAAGGTTAAAAGGTGAAAGGTTAATCCGTTTGGCACCAATCTATGAATTCAAACTGTGTGGAAAATATTATACATTAGTGTTTACTATGGGAAAATAATCAGAAGCAGTACTTTGCTGTTTGCAATAGATTTTTTTCCCCCATAGATGAAGCAGGATATTTCAGTTGTGTTGTGAAAAGGTTTAAGTTTCTCAGAAAACTGTACATTGGATTTCATAAATATTGGTGTTAATCGGACCATTGTGAAGCTTTGTAACTTGTAGGCGTAAGCATAGTTTACGATGCTGCCCCATTTAAAAGAGTTGGTATAAACAGATGTGAAAAACAAGAGGGGTATTCGATGAAACAAAAGAGTATATTTTTGAATGCTAAATGAATAGCAACCTACTTAGCATATCATTTGAATTCTGCTCTTCAGTGACCTAAATGTGGCCTCCAGGGCTTACAGTTTCAACAGGAACTAAAAGGATCAGTGCTTTAAAAATGAAATACTCACCAAGACTTAGAGGGGTCAAGCCTCCAACTCTACTACCCTCTGACATCCTGTGGGAAAGGCTGGACCTCTATGGAACGTTCTAGAACAACACGTCCAGCTAGTGAAACAGAACTTGTGGCTGGTGGGAGGGAGCACGTGTGGCTTGGGCAGGGGGTGTGGTTAAAGAACAAGCTTGGCCATCAGCAACCAGGCTTGAGAATCTGACAGTCCATTAGTGAAAGGGCCCTGCATCAACGTCGGAGCCTTCTCCTCTGTGCGTCTCTCTGACTCTCCGGCCCCTTCTCAACCCTCAGCCTCTTTCCTGACTCACTTCATAATTGATGGGATGCTTTGCACTCCTGAGTAACTGTCAAGGACAGTCTACAGCCTAAGAGTCTAGCCTTCCTGGCACGGCTCTGTGGATGCTGGCAAAGAGATGACAGTCTGTTTATTGATCATGGTAGAAATAGTAGCCCTAGTCTCAGCCTGCTTGCACCGGTTCCCTGAGCCCTACTTTCTACAACAGCCCAGAGAAGCCAGGATGATTCCAGTGCACACAGTCACAGTGGGGTGCTTTATGGGACAGTGGGAGGTAAGCATACCTGCCCTTGGCTGTAGCAGGAGACAGTAATTCTGTCTTACCTGGTTGCTCACTAGACAGACATCCTTAAAAAAAAAAAAAAAAGCGCTTCCTACCCAACACAGTGGTAAAGTACTGGCCTAGTGTGTAAAGAGCCCTGGATTCACTCGCTAGCCTTGCAAAAACTGGAAGTAAAAGATAGTTCAGCACAGAGGGCATCCAGTGTCTTGCTTGCGAGCTGTGCAGAAATGGGAAAAACACACAGTATTGTCACTGTTGTGTGTGAGAGAGAAATAAGAATTCTATGTACTCAGCAAAGTACAGCCAGCTCCTCAATTGAGCCTGTTTGGAAATCTCCTACAGTCTTTCTGTGGGCCCTTGGTGATCATTTAGGAGTCAAATGCTGGTAGAGATCAGCCATTACAAAACTATCTAGTGGTGATTAAGCCTTCACCATGTGTCTCACTGCATGCGAAGTACCTTGCACTGGTACCTCAGGGTAGCTGAGAAACTATGGGCAGAGACAGTACCTATTTCTTATACAGGAGAAAACTCTACTTTGAAACGTTGCATTGTAAATGGCAGAGCGGACACTAAATACAGGTTGGCTGAGCTCAAACCTCTGTACCCCGAGAAGCATACACTTCCCCCTCTTTCAGTTTTCTTTGGCTAAGAAGCTGATGGTGGACGTGGTAATAGTGTGGTAGTGCTATGGTGCTGATGCTGGTGGGTAATGATAATGGGGCGGGGAGTGGGGGGGGGATAGTGATAATAGTAATGGTGCCAGTGTTGATGGTGGTATAGATGATGGTGAGAGTGATGGCGGTTATGGCAATGGGGATGGGTTTTAGATTGTGTTTCACCAGGTAAAATTAGTGGAATGCTTGCCATGTAGGCAAGATCAGGAATATCCTACTCGCGGACATGATACAAATATTGTTACCACCAGTCCTCCAGAACATCCTACAATCTCTTCGAGGCGGGCGGCCTTCCAATTTTATGAACAAAGAGTGGTGGATTGCAGGGGCTGTCCTTGCGCAAGACCAAATAACTGGTTAAGTTAGGAGCCTGGAATCCATTCCCATCCCACTTTGCCACAAAACGGACACTCTCACCAAATAAATATGTTCCTAAATAGACCCTAAAGTGCCCTGAAATATGTCAACGCCATCTGAAACATGCTTCATGATGAAACCGCTCACTGTAGCTTGTTAAATATCTTTATTTCTTTGAAAGATAAGCACATATGTAGAATGTAATCACCACATTGACTAAACTTGAGTTTTTGCAGGGGCCTTTATCTGGCTTTCATAGTATTTCAAGTGCCAGGGAGTCTGACACACTTGAGCCATTCACAGCCTTCCAGCGGTCTCTTCAGCTGGCCCTTTCTTTCCCATTTTTTTTTAATTCTTAAAGTAATTAATGAGTCAGTTTCCTTGCAGGTGCCTCCCACTTAGCACTCTCTAAGCAGTCTCTCCCATGGGGAGACATGATTTGCTAAAATCACCATTATCATTCTCTTCAAATCTCAAGGCTTTGTTCAAAATAAATGTTATGCTGTTTTGCTCTCGCTGTATCCCTAGACTACCCTCCCCAAAGAAAACGATATAGGTGGATCTGGAAATATGCGCGCAGAATTTTTCCCCTACCCAGGTTGCCTTGGTAACCATCGCACTAGCGTCTTCCAACAGATGTCTGAGGCTTGGCTAAGGTGTGCACACTAGTTTTACAGACATGTTTACCATTGCTCATTAACCTAGCCATTCCCAGTATCTTCCAGACCTGCATTGAAAAGGATCTGTACCTTCATGCACATTTCAAAACACCAGTGAAACAGAAGTATTTTAAAGGGGTTTATTGTTGCTATTTTCTTATAAGCACGTGTGGGTCCTCTGGTTGCCACCATGTTGTGTCATTGTCCTTCTTTTGTTCAGTCCTATGGGGCACTGGGTGGCGTCCAGTGACCACATCTCCTGGGTTTGCTATGTAACCACCACTGTATATCTTCCCACATCTGGCAAGAATGAGGAGATTGCTCAGCCTTTATGGACAAGTTCTGTGAAGCTGGGACCATGGCTTTTCCCCCCCTTTAACCATGTCTATCATTATCTTTTATATTCATTAGTTATTTCAGTTCTTCTTTGCAATGGCCACATTATCTTTTTTTTTTTTCCTTCAAAACTTTTGCTGAATAATTCTATTTTTGCAAAGTACTTTAAAGCTGTCCTTAAGTGATTCCTAATACCATGTCGGGAAGGCTGGGGTCATGTCAGTTTAGTTTGCTCTCTGATATCTTGTTTAGGTGAGATCATGGGAACTTCATATCTTTAATTTTTCCCATGAGCATGAGGTTATCTGTGTGAATTATGCAAGTCCAGCAGGAGTTGTCAAATAACCCTGAGATGTTTAACTCAGTAACCCCTCGGTTAGCTGCAAGGGTTCAGCTACTCTGAATTTGTTCTAATGGCAGAGTACGCATGTTGCAGCAGCCCCAACAACCTTCACTTTTTATCATGTACCACAGCAGAGTGTGGATTGCTGCTGTTTACCTTAGCATCGAACGGACAGACTTACCAGGATCCTAGCCAGAAGTTACAAGAGGTCGTTGGTATTTTCTGTTTCTATTATAGTTTGTTTAAAATGAAAGGTGTGCTAAAATGAAAAATCGAAAGGTGTGTGTGTGTGTGTGTGTGTGTGTGTGTGTGTGTGTACACGTGTGCGCGCGCATGTGTGTGATTTTTTTTAATTGATATATTTTTATGAATGTTTGGTATTCTGCATTTCAACATTCTGACAAGTGGGTTAGAAATTGCTGTTATGGAATGATCACCAGTCTGTGCCTCATACATCTTATAGAAGAGGTAGAGGAATTTATTGATTGATTGTCCTGAGATCTCCTGGTCCAGCCATGGGTGTATGCATCAGAGGTACTGAGAGATAGGGAGGTTGTGGTAAGAAAGAACATCGTTTGCAGAGCCTGTCAAGACCATGATGGGAATAAAATGCTCTAAGAATGTGTCAGTAGCACTCGCTGGCTGCCTGCGTAGACCTCTTCTCTCCCTTTTCCAAGCTGAAGCTGTTGTGTCTACCACATCACTATCTCTTCCTGTGCTGCCATGTGTCAGTCAGTTGCCTGTGGTGGGAGACCATCAAAAAGCACAAAATGACGTTCTGAGTTCCCAAGGGCCGTGGTTACAAACTTATCTCCTCCACACTTTCCAACAGAGTAGAAAGGAAGTCAAATACTTGAATAGAGATTGCAATACCCTGGTGAGCACTAAGGAATGCTTTTAAAAATAAACCCAGCGGAGGTAGAAATTCTGTATCAGACAGTATGACCTCAGATCAACAGAGAGGTTGGGGGAGGCTCTTGGTACCATCAACAGCAAAAGGTGTCTACATGAAGAACGGCTAGAGAGGGCTAGTCAGGGAGCCAGGAGGGTTCTAGGGCCTCGCACTAAAGTGTGTTGTCGACATTGTCCATTCTCTTTGGGAGGCCAGTACAGAGGTCTGACCTCTGCATCTCCTCGACCTGAGTATTCCTCTTAGAATCAAACAGACACAGGGATTGCCAAGTGCTTTAGTAAGGCTAGGAATGGAATCCAAGAACAGACACGTTATAGCAGATGTTTATTGAGCTATATTCTATGCTATTATACTAATTCAGTTTAAATATGACACTAATCTCTTTTCAAGACAGGAGATTGCAATTTAGCCCAAGCTTGTCTTGTACCACCACACCTGATTAATAACCTGTCTTGTCATATAGAGTGCATAATGTATAGGTCTTTAAAAGTATATCTGTAATTTATAGTGAACTTCATTCTCTAAGATTTGAAAATTTTAATCAGTTTAAAAAACAAAAATAAATAATACAAGGTACATGTATGCCATATAAAAATGGATCAAATAAATTATGGGAATATGAGTGACAAAGTACATCCTAATTTTATTGCATCATTAAGTCAAATAAGTCTTTTGTGTTTATAAAAGAAATAAGATAGACTGACGGAAAGCTGCCCTGTGCTTGGCAGGCATCCTCCAGCCTGCTCTTGCTCGCTGTCTAGTAATACAGAGATTCAGATCCCACACTGCTCTGGTGAATCTCGAGTAACAGGAGCACACATATCTTAGATAAAATAAGAGCGAAGGCCTGGTAGCATTTTAAAAATAAACTCTCATTTTGGAAAACGTTTTAAGTGGTCAAGTGATCTTTTACTGTTTTAGTTAAGAGATGTGAAGCCCATTGTGAGTCTGCTAGACTGGGGTTAAATATAGCTAGCCATAGTGCTGGATGCTAAGCATTGTGACTGCCTTTTCAGCTGCTCTGCCTACTACTGGGCAGCTCCTGGAGCTCCAGGCAACATGACATCAGAGGCCAGGCTGGGTCTGCAAGGTCGAAGTGGCCTTCTTCCCACCAGGCTCTTAGAACCAAGCCAGAGAAATGCCAGGTTCCCTGCTAGGGTGGACATCTATGCAAACTCAGCTCAAAAATATTCGAGGAAAGGAAAAACTAATACCCGCCCCCCCCTCAAAAAAAAGAAAAAGCCAATTTGAAGAAATAGAAAGGGCAACCAAAAGCACTAAGAGGGGGGCTAACAGCCCCTCAGAAATCCCACCACCCAACCAAGTCAGGTTTACAAACTTTACTTCCTTTCCTGGACAAATCCAGAGTCTGTCAGACTAGCTGTTGAGAATGGAGAAGTGTGGGCTGATCAAACAGCAAGTGAACATGTTCTCCTGTGTTCCCAGTAAAAGCCTCAAGTGTGCTGGAAGGTTCCACATTAGTGAATGGTTTTAAGGAAGCAATAGAATAAAAATAAACGTATTCTGTCATTGGCACAAAAATAGAACATATATTATTTGAAGATGAAGGGGGTGGGGGGAAAGCCCTCGAGTTTTCTGCCCTTTTGTGCCCTCGGTCAGTTTTGTCAAATCCCGATGGGGGAGCCTCGTGCGTGCATGGGGACTCTATGCCGTAATTCAGTGCTCCTGCCCATGCAGTTATGTCTGCTTTTAACTTAGTGCCTGGAGGTGCCTCCTCCCAAGCCACCAATTTGAACCAGCCTTGTTGCACTTAGTTCTAAATCTGTGGCAGTTAGAAAGGAAGTGTCTAAAAGATAATGCTGGACTTTTAAAAGATAATGTTTAGTTTTCTGCCCACAAAGCAGATGTTCCCCGTACTGCTTCCAATGGACTGACTAGTCAGTGCCCACAGAGCCAAACTGCTCTGTGTTTGCCAAGAGCAGAGGCGCTCTGAATCACGGCAGAGGAAGAATTCCTCAACATTCACTGCCTCCTCCCCCGCTGGCTCTGCCTCTGGCTGATCAAAATCTATGACTGAGTAAGAAGCAGTGGCTCAATTCCTGACCAGGAATAATTCACTGTTGAGTGAATGGCAGGAAGAGGCCTGAGCAACCACCTGAGCAGACAGACAGAGTGGAGCTTGTAGGGCACTGAGAAGGAAGGTCTGAGGTGAGAGGAAGGCCAGGGGATATGGCCTGGAGATACTCTTTCGCACGGTTCGGTCAGTCAGCCCAAGGAGGCCCCGCACCCGGAATAGAAAACAGCACTACCCACCCTAGCAGGTATCAGGAAAAGAGGCATTCATAAAGCTTTTGTGTGGGTCACAACACTTCCGAGAAGGCCGGCTCAAAGCCAGAACAGTGTCCGAGCCGTACGGCGGTACTCTTCTCCATGGTCCCCAAACTAGACAGCTCCCTGTAGTGCTTTGGTGAGGGGAGGAGCCTGCACCTGTCCTCCAGGTCAAGTGCAGGACATCACCCTCGCAGAGCCCGCTTCTCTGGGAAGATGCAAACGTGCCCATGCCACCCACCCCTCCCACCCTTCCGCTCTCAGCCCTGCTTGTCATTTCTCCCAGAAAGCACTTCTCACTGGACCCGTAACCCGTAACCAGGGCCGTGTGCAGGTAATGAATTCCAGAACGCCACAGCCGTCCATCCCCACAGACGTTCTGACCCAACCCCACCTCAACAAACGCTGCCGTGGCTTTCCGGGATCCGTTTGGCATTGCTTTTCCACTCATGATCTCGGTAGCCTCTTCTTTGCTGTGTTTTTACACTGTGCTACCCAGTTTCATCCTCTTTACTCCCTCCAATGTGAGTAGGCCTCCCTTCCACTTCAAAAAGAACTACTTTATCCTCTCCCTTTTTTTTTTTTTTTTTCTTTTTTTGAGCTGAGGATCGAACCCAGGGCCTTGTGCTTGCTAGGCAAGCGCTCTACCACTGAGCTAAATCCCCAACCCTTCGTCTCTCTTCTTTTTGGAAAATATTTTACAGTTCTTAGTGTCACTCTAAGCATTCCATAGCTGCTCAATACATATTTTCTGATTAATTCGAGTACAAACTAATGGTTTTCAAATTAATTTAAACAGTATTTTTTAAGACTGGTGAATAAGAAATAAAGGAAACAAAAACAGAAATACTTTTTTCTGCATTCCAATAAAGCTTTATTTATAAGCACTGAAACTGAAGTTCTAGATCATTTTCATTTACAAAAAAGTGCCATTTTTTTTTTCCTTCAGACATTTGAAAAATGTTAAAGCTACTCAGGAGACAGAGGCAGGTAAATCTCTGTGACCTCAAGGCTTGGTCTACATAATGAGTTCCCGGCCAGCCAGGCCTGCATAGTGAGACTCACACAAAAAATAAAAATAAAAAATAAAAAGGAAAAACTACCTAAAAATTATCCTCAGATTGGCTTAGTTAGTAAAAGTACTGCTGCCAAGACTGACAAACTAAGTTTAATCCCCAGAAGTAGAGAACAGATCCTGAAATTTGTCCTCTGACTTCCACACTTGTACCATGGTATACACACACACACACACACACACACACACACACACACACACACCACATAAATACAATTTTTTTAAAATTATCCTTAGCACATAAACCATTCAAAAACAGACTGGGGAAGTAAATCAGTATGTAAAGTGCTTGCCATTCAAGCGTGAGGACCTGAGTTCAAATCCCCAGGATCCATGTAAAACCAGGCTCCACAGCGTGAGTCTATTATCCCAATGCTCCTAAGACAATAGAAGGAGGTAGAGACAGGAAAATTAACAGAAACCCTCAGCCTTCTATCCTGGGCATACGCAGCAGTGAACAGAAAGAATCTTACTCAAACCAAGTAGAAGGCAAGAATTGGCACCTGAGGTTGTCCTCTGACCTTCGCACATACACTGTGACACACACATGCACACACATACACGCATACATATATGCACATCATACACAGACAGAAACACAAGGGAAAAAAACAAAGTGTTTTGGACCTTTTATTGACCCCTGATTTAAGTGTTGGGGGTCATTCAAGCATTCTGTGTAAGCTGGGACTTCACTGGGACTTCAGGGCTCAGGGCTGAAGAGGGGCGGTTTTTGTTAACAGGCTGTGTGTGACTCATTCTGCATGATGGATGGTGAGGGCTTGAGATAAGACAGTGTTGACAAGGACGCACAAAGGAGGCTATCTGGGAGATGTGTGTTTTGGAACCAGCCTCAGCAGAACTTACCAATAGACATGCGCACTAAGGAGTAAACAGAACCGGGTCCCGATTTCAGGTTAGAAATCAGGCGTCCCAGCCTGGAAGGCTGCTCAGGCTCTCACTGACCAGAAAAGAAATAGGATACAGCTTCTTAAAAGCAGCTGCATTTTCATTTATGTGTTTTCTTTTTTATTTAACAGTTTCATACATAATAACAGTGTACTATGATGATGCCCATCCCCACAATCCTCTGGTCCCTCTCCCATTCCTGATGACTCCTTCCCCATCCTCCTCCTCCTATCCTGATGTCTTGTGTTTGCTTGCTTTGTTTTCTTTTTTCTTTTTCTTTCTTTTCTGGAGACAGGGTTTCTCTGTGTAGTTTTGGTGCCTGTCTTGGATCTCTCTCTGTAGTAAACTGGGCTGGCCTCGAACTTACAGAGCTCCACCTGGCTCTGCCTCCCGAGTGCTGGGATTAAAGGCGTGCACCAACGCTGCCTGGCTTATTTTATTTCTTATGCTGCTAACCATAGCTGCCTGCAACAGTCCTGTCATAGCCAGAAGAACACGTTTGATAATACCCCTCTTCCAGAGCCATTTATAGGGTCTTCCTTTCACACTCAAAGAGGGAATACTATGGGCAAGAGAACCTCACAGGAGATTTCCCATCTGGTTGTCGTTTGGGGAAGCACTTTTGCTGACTAGATGGTCTCATGCAGGGTTACTCTATAAAAACTGCAGCCCTGCTCACATGAAGGGTAAGGCGTGCTAGACCTGGTATGCACAAAAAGAAAGAAAACTCTCCAAAAAAGTGACACTTTGGTGGTCTGTAGTTACCCTCTCATATTGGCATTCCCCCATCTTGAGACACTAAAAGTCAGTGCTAAGTGATCCCTTCCAAACATATCCTAGAATCCAAACAAAACGACCGTATTAGAGGACACTGAGGCAGTAGGATCTAAGAGACTAATGGAGTGAATGCCCTCTTTCTCTGTGACTCACAAAACCACACCTCATCATACAGCAAAGAGAGAGGAGAAGCTTGTAATCTCAATTGTTAGTAAATGTTACGTTACCGTAAAAGGACATAAATCATCAAGGTTGCCTGGCAAAGTCTTCCCACATGCCTACATCTGGAGGGTTTTTGCAGTGTGAATATTACTAGAAATTCAGTTGATTTGTGTTGTGATTTATCATATTACTGGGGGGACAAGGAAGACCAACTTGAGTAAGAAACTCTATGGGTTCTATATGTGTGCTAAACACCCTGCAGGAAGATAAGACTGAAGAATTGACTAAGTGTGTATTGAATATCACATCCCTAAATTTCACACCGTGGACTTGATTTATTATTATTATTATTATTATTATTATTATTATTACATTTATTTATTTGGAATGAGGCGTGCATGCACCAGCATACATGTAGAAGTTAGAGGAAAACCTTCAAGAGTTAGTTCTTGAGGCTGGAGAGATGGTTCAGAAGTTAAAAGCACCGGTTGCTCTTCCAGAGGACCCAGATTCAATTCCCAGCACCCAAATGGTGGCTCACGACTTCTGTAACTCCAGTTCTGGGGTATCCAATGCCCTCTTCTAGCCTCAGCAGGCATTGCATACATGTGGTCCATGATATACATGCAGGTAGAACACCCATACATATAAAATAAAAATAAAGTTTAATTTTAAAAAACGTTAGTTCTCTCCATCTGCCATGTAGGTCTTGGGGATCAAACTCGGGTCAGCCTTGGCAACAAGTGTTTTTGCCCCCGAGCCATCTTGCTGGCCCCACAGCCTTCTACTTGCTAAGCATTGGCTTTCCTTTCTCCTTCTATAAGATGGAGTATCCCATTTCGATTTCTGTAGCATTTTTTTTCTTTCTGAAAGGTTTTGAGGAATTACTAAGTGTGCTTTGTTAGTAAATCTGAACCCTTTGGGGCTTGAGAGTAGTGCTCGGATCAACCCTAGGTATCTGTGCATGCTGGGCAAGTGTTCTGCCACTTACCCCAAGCTTTCAATGTGCAATTATTTAGCTGTCTTCTGTGATAATCTGCCCAAGAAATCTGTTAAATTAATACATGGGGAAAATGAGCAAGAAGATGAATGATTACCTGAAATGTATGGCTTTGAAAAAGTTGCATCAGCTTCATAAGACAGATAGTTTAGTTACCAAGGTATAGGTTCTCCTATGCGGTTTAGTGCAGAAGTGGTATTTTTCATTACTTTTATTTTATTGAATACTAGTGATTGAACCTAAAACCCCATACATATGAGCCATACATTCTACCCCTAAGCTCCACCCCAACCCCAAATCTTCAGGTACAAAATATTAACATTCTCAAAGGGATGTCTCACCCCTTTCTTTGAAATCCTTATGCCTCCACATCTCTTCTCTGAGCTCATTCCATTGCAAAGATTGAGTGCATACAAGGACAGTGATTGGCAGAATGGAAGCACAGTAGCTAGCACTGGCCTTCTTCTCTCAAGCCCGTGTTCTGCTGTTTGCACCCTTAGAAGCTGTACCTTGCTGGCATCCCTGGCTTACATAGGGGAAAAATGAGACCTGAAGAGCATAGTGACTTACCCAGTGCCATGTGGCTAGTCCCTGGGGTCAATCCTTGAGTGCTGATTGCAATAGACCACCACAGTGTGTCCCACTGAGCAGCACCTGTGGGCTCAGCCTGATCCTCGACCTTTATCCACCCCCTCAGGTCCCTCCACACCCTGACAGCCTCACTGGCCAATCCACAGAGCCTCCCTCCACATGTTCTTGCGTCTTTGAGCCTCTCTGGTCCCTTGTATATTTTTGCTAGTCCCAACCTCACTCTACATTTCAAGTTACTGTAAGTCTTTCAGATTGAGGGCAGCTTAACACATACATCAAGTAATGTGTGAGTGTGCCCAGATGGACTTATGTCCACTCCTTTTCTGAGCAAAGAAGGTTTACTGGAGCAGTGGTCTCTTCTGACTTGGCCTCTGTCTGGTTCTGAAGTTGATGCCCACCATGAGATTGGAGCCTGGCCCATCACTATCTCCTTTCTAGGCTGCTACAGAGTGCCTGAGCCAGATGCTTATCTGCAGATTATCCTCACACTCAGCCCATTCTTCACCTAGATGTAGTTGGAAGTTTTCCTGTGTCCTGCCCAGTCTGCAGCCGCTCAGACCCAAAAATCACACAGAAGCTTATATTAATTATAACTGCTTGGCCATTAGCTCAGGCTTATTACTGACTAGCTCTTACACTTAAATTAACCCATAATTCTTATCTATATTTAGCCACATGGCTTGGTACCTGTTCTGCCTTGTCATCTTGCTTCCTCTGTGTCTGGCTGGCGACTCTTGACTCAGCCTTCCTCTTCCCAGAATTCTCCTTGTCTGCTTACCCCGCCTATACTTCCTGCCTGGCTACTGGCCAGTCAACATTTTATTTATCAACCAATCAGAGCAACACACATTACAGCAGACAGAACAACATTCCACAGCACCTAGATCTAGAGGTTTCTATAACTAACTTCGATTTCCACACCCTGCCTAATACCTCTGTGACCTCTCATGGCCCTTACACGAAGCTCCCGAAGTAATCTGGCCCCTGCTTGCCCAGCATCCTTGGATTTCTCACATCCTTTACATCTTGCAAAACCTGCTGTGGTTTCTCCTGGAAGTGCCCCCCTTATCTTGCTTTTGAACCCTCACTGACTGTTCAAAGCCATAGTATTTGTACTGCTGTGTCTTCTTTGCCGCCCATGACGTGACAGTTCTAGCCCTAGGGGCAGAGTCAAAGCTCAGTAAATATCTCTTGCCTGAGTAAAGAGAAGTCATTCAGTCTTAATTTTTCAGCAGTTTTGCCCCCATGTGCTTTCAACCTTCCTAATCTGCTTTTGCTAGTATTACTGACTGGACTTCATCCCTCCTTGCATAGGTGTACTCTTGCTCTTTGTATTCTCCCAACCTTCTTTTGTTACATTCTTTGGGTCCTCTCTTTTTAAAATGTGTGTGTGTGTGTGTGTGTGTGTGTGTGTGTGTGTGTGTGTGTGTGCGTGTGTGCTCGCGTGCGCACGTACCTTGAGACATTTCTGGCTGCTTTTTGGTCTTGTCTTTGGGATAACCAAACAGTAATTCCCACATGCTTGTGTTGCTTATGCTCACCTTTGCTGAGACTTTTGTGGAGCTCACCTACAAATCTCCCAGCCCACCATGAGTCTCTCAGCCCACCATGAGTCTCAGCCCACCATGAGTCTCCCAGCCCACCATGAGTCTCCCAGCCCACCATGAGTCTCCCACCATGAGTCTCTCAGCCCACCCACCGTGAGTCTCCCAGCCCACCATGAGTCTCCCACCCTGAGTCTCTCAGCCCACCGTGAGTCTCCCAGCCCACCATGTCCTTCTGTAGCAGCCTGAGCCCAATGGGAGCTAGTGCCCTACAGTGCAGGAAGGATGAATGACTTACCTGTTTCCTCGTGTGAGAACGGGTAAGGCTTCCTCTCCACTGCCCATTGACATAAGGATAAAGCAGCATGTGGGAGCAGGGACTTTAAAGGAAATAGGATTGTTTTATAAGGAAAAGGATTTTTTTTTAAATTTTAGAATTAAAAAATAAAATTTTGTTTTGCTTAAGTTTTAATAATAATAAGAAAATGACCCTAGTCAGAATTACTTGTGAAAGAATGCAGCCCTAGATGTTCTTAGCAATATCTCCCCTTGGGCCTCCTGTCAGGGCTAATGTGCTTTTTCTGTTTCTAGAGGTAACCTTGAAGGTGCATATTAGTGACGCCAGCACCCACCAACCCATCGCAGATGCGCTCATTGAGATCTTCGCCAACCAGGTGTCTCTTGCCTCTGGCACATCGGGTGCGGATGGGGTCGCTTTCATCAAGTTCCAGTATAAGCTGGGTAATCAGCTGATTGTCACCGCCACGAAACACGCCTATGTGCCAAACTCTGCCCCGTGGAAGCCCATCCGATTACCGGGTAAGTTGGTCATCTTTCTCTAAGACAGACCTCCTTGTCCAAGTGATCAAGGATGAGGTCAGGCACGGAAGCACTTTCGTGGTAGGAGTCAGGCAGGGGAATCTGTAGGCCAACTCTTTGAGTCACCCATGCGGGTGCCATTATGTGGAGGAACGGTGGGGTGAGTATGTGAAGCTGTCTGGGGCCCCCCTGTACACGTACACAGAGGCCACAGCATCTCAGTTTTCTGCCTATTTCCCAAGTGCTATACCTTATGCCTGCTTGATAAGCAGTCATGTGAGCTCTGTGCTCTCGTGTCCGGCTTCCTCTCAACTTCACAGACAGCCCTGAGTTCACGGGAGAGCGAAGGACAGTAGACTCCACATATGCGCCACTAGCTTTCCTCGTTGCTGCAACCAAGGACCTGGTCAGAGCAAGCTAAGGAAGGAAGCGTTTGTTTTGACATCCGGTTTGAGAGAAAGTCCATCTTGGTGGGAAAGACTAGATAGCATCAGGGGCAGGAGGCCGCTGCTGGCGTTGCATCCATAGTCTGGGAACAGGGCATGAAAGGCGTGTGCTCAGCTAGCGTTCTTCCTTATATGCCCTTAGAATGTCCCCGCCCATATTCAGGGTGGGTCCTCTCACTTCAGTTAACCTAGATAACCCCTCCCAGACTGCCCAGATGCTTGTCTCTGGTGATTCTTAGATTCTGTCAATTTGACAACCAATAACATCATCCCAGGATAGAACTCAGGCATCAAAAAATGCAAAACCCTTTTCACTAGGTTCCATCTAAAGGAAATGTTTGGTCTCCCCATTGTATCACTGGAAGTATTCCAGGGTGGGGGGTGCAGAGCGTATCCGCCTGCTTCAGAATAGCGGCCCCACGAGGTAGGGTCTATATATATTATTCGCCAAAGTTACAGTCTATAAAGGTTTCAATCCCAGAACTGGTAAACACTGAATCTCTATTACAAGGGAAAAAGAAAAGGTTAACTTCCCAGGGCGCTCTAGTCACAACATTTTTATCAGCTGGTCAATATATACCTCTATTTTATGTGTGTTTGTTTAAATATGCTGCTGAATAAATGTAGTTGACTTGTTAACCTTGTGCTCAATCCCACAGCACTATAACCTGTGTCTGAACAACGTCTATCTATCCCCTTCTTTCTCTATAAGGCCTTCTCATACTCAGGACCCTTAGCATTGTACATGGAGGCCATGTAAAATAGTGAAATTACCGACAGAAAGTACAAAATGTGAAAACTTGGCACAAATAGGTAAAGAAAAGTCACTCAGCAAGAGAGAGCTGAAACAAGAAGATAGAGTGTCACCCTGGGCAGCCTCTGCTGGGAATGGGCACCACGTGACTGTCTGTGGGCACTGTGATCACAGGCACGTACACACAGGGACTGTTGATTGGAGAGTGAAAGGGACGTTATAGCAAGCATGTCCGCTTGTAAATACGGGACCTGTGAATGGTGAGAATCGGCCATCTAGTGGCTTTCATTTTGACACCTTTAATATGAACCAAAGGAAGGAAATGGTTCCCATACTATCCATTTTCTTGAATGAGTCCAATAATGGAAACAATACAGTTTAATTGAGAGAGTTGTGGAGACAGTGTGAAAACACCTAGAACCCAGGCCTGTCTTCCACTAGCTGGCCCCACCCTCATGGGCCCACAGCAGGGCTTCCAGAGCCTGTGTTTCTAGTTTCTAAAAAGGAATTAATTGGCCTGAATCATTTCAGAAGACCTTCCCATGCCTTTGACTATTTGCTGACCTTTTCAATATAATAAAGGCACTCCACACTAGCACCTAAAAGAAGTGTGACCAGAATGTAGACTGGCCGCTGGTGAAAAGCAGAGTAAACTGTTGTTTTAGTGTGTATTTTTAGAAGTGGAGTCTAACACTTCTGGAATTCCAAACAACTGGGCAAAAAAGGCAGAAGAGCTGGGAGCTCTGAAGGAGAATGAGAAACTGAAACTGGGATTCTTTCTTCACTGCATGGACCGTGCATTCTTATTTTTAGTTTGCAGGAGCATTCTTATGAGAGCTTGGAATGGATTTCTTCTCTCTTCCTTAACAATAACTCCTACAGGATGTGTTAGGTTTTCCCTTTCATGGAAGGGGGTATAGCTAGCGAGGAGGCTCAGCAAAGGCGTCAAACAGGGATACACAAATGTGTCCACATGCCATTCTGCTTACTAAAGCTGATGCTCCTGCATCGTGGTTCTTCCTCTCATTGCTCTGGCCAAGAAGGTGGTGGCCAGCACGACTGCACTGGTCTCTGGCCTGGTTAATTAGCCTCTTCCAAAAACACTCACCACATTGCAAGCACTGTGTCTTTGAATGCACATGCCCGCTGTGGTTACCTACACAAGACAGAACCTTCCCGTCGTGAACAGGAGAGAAAGAAGCTCAGGAGGCCGTGAGGAGCTCTTAAGAGTCCATCATTGCTGGGGGGGAGAGTGTCGTTTCCTACAGTGGTGTAGCCGTTGGTAACCCTGCCCGAGCTCTTGCAGGCAACCCTGCTGAGACCCGGTAGCTCATACAGCATGACAAACGGTATGAAGGAAGACGAGGGACTGGTTGGGAAGAAGAAAGTGAGTGGCAGTAGGGTATTGAAAGAGTAATGGCGCTGAAAATGACCAAAATACATTCTCTGCATGTGTGAAATAATCCAAGAATTTTTAAAATTAAACACAAGTGCCCAATTACATTACACCCTGCCTAAAATCCTTCAGTGGCCTCTGGGGATTAAAAATGACACACAGAACAAACCCCCTGGTGACCTCTCGCTTTTTGTGTCTCATGAGTTGGCCAGCCTGGGTAGTTGTTCCCTGGAGGAGTCTGACTGACACTGTCACCCTCTCTGTGTGTTATCCTGGAAGCTACTTTTTATCACGTTCATGGAAAAAGCTGTGTTCTCTCTTGAAAACCCCAGGTGGGCTGATTTCACTCCAGGAAGTCACCCTGCTCCCTGAAGCAGAACTGAGATGTTCCAATCTTTCTACTTTGCAGAGAGAGAGAGAGAGAGAGAGAGAGAGAGAGAGAGAGAGAGAGAGAGAGAGAGAGAACGGTCAAGTTATAACTCAATGACAGAGTGTTTGACTAGCATGTGAAAGACCCCAGGTTCCAGCCTCAGCATTGGGGGAGGGGAGGACCCTGAATACCTTCTTAGTGTGAAGAGCCTTCAGTCAACACCCTCTCCAGAGTGAATAAAAATACCGTGTACTGGAAACTCGGTGGGCCTCTCTGCCACCTCCCATCCCTGAAGCACTCTATAGAACTGGGTCCATAGCCCAGTGCTTCTGCTCCCTAAAGCCCCTGCCGCACATAGCTGACCCACTATAATACAGCACTTGTTTCCCTCTGACAAATCAAATTTGAGAAACAGTTCGTCGGGGCAGTTTCCCGGGTGATGGAAAGGCCAAATGTTCCCTGTGAGACAAGTTTTCAAAGCACATTGTCACAGTCCCCTAGTGTCCTAGTCACTGTTTTATTGCTCTGAAGAGATACAATGACCTAGGCAACTCTTATCAAAGAAAGCATTTCATTGGCGCTTGCTTACAGTTTCAGAGGTTTGCTCCATTGTCTTCATGGTGGGAGTCTGGCGGCATGCGGGCAGGTGCTGGAGCAGTAGCCAAGAGTGCAACATCCTGATCCACAGGTAGAGAGAGACACTGGGCCTGGTGTGGGCTTTTAAAACCTCAGAGCCCACACCCAATGACACACCTCCAGCAAGGCCATACCTCTTAATCCTCCTAATTCTATCCAAGAGTTCCACTCCCTGGTGACTAAACGTTCAAGTATATGAACCTATGGGGGCCATCTTATTCAAACTACCACACCTGGTTCTAGATAAAGATGACAGGTGGTCTCAGACCACAGCTGGAGCTCACACCAGAAAGCACAGGAGTGCTCGGGGCCTGGCTCTGGCAAGCTGTGAGAGGAAGCAGGGCATGGAGAGGCATGTATGGAGCAGGCAGTTTGGTGGAGCCTGCGCTTGTAAGTGAACTGCTTCCTGTGGGTTACACCCTCCACAGGAGACCTGTCCTTTCTTCCTAGCCACCAGGGGCCTAACCTGTGCCATCTGGTAGAAAGGGGGCAGAGCTAATGGTTTATATAACCTGTGAAGTGTCCATAGAGGATTTACTCAAGTTAGAGACTTGAACGCTCTAGTCTTTGCTCATCTATGGCCCCACAAAGGGTCAGGAAGAAAGAAGAGCTCCCAGCAGACTTTGCTGTGGCTGTTTCTTCTTCTGTTCAGATCTTCACTCCTCCAACTTGGTCTGCACTTTTCTCCCAACTTAATGTCCCAATAATTGTGATTCTCTTTTTGTTTTGTTTTGGGTTGTATTTTGTTTTGCAGTGTTGAGTATGGAACCCAGGGCTTCAAGTGTTCTATCATCGAGCTATATTCAAGCCCTTTTGCTGTTCTTTTTTTTTTTGAGCCTTACTGAGTTATACAATTTGGCCTTGCATTCACTGTGTCACGTAGATGACCTTGAATTTCCAGTCCTCTTGCCTCAGCTTCCCAAGGAGCCGATAAGTGTCATGTACCATAAAGCAGACCATTTTAGAGACCGTGGGAAGGCTTCCGTCGGTAGAGTACTTGCTGTGTAAGCATGAGGACCTGACCTTTGGTCTCCAGCACAAGGCATAATGTTATGCACTGTGGCCCCAGCGCTGGAGAAGCAGAGACTGCAGAACTCTCTGCATGTCGTCCAGCTAGTCTTGCCAAATCAGTGAGCTCCAGGTTCACTGAGAGACCATGTCTCAGAAAAGAAGGTGGGATGCAATAAAAGGAGACACTGATGTTGGCCTCTGACTTCCAAGATCATATAAACACATTTGTACCATGTACCTATATACACACATGCACATGTACACCACACACCAAAAGCCACCATTTAAATGCATGCTTCAGAATACTCGGCTAGCTCAGTTAGTAGAGCATGAAACTCTAAAAGTGTGTATACTTCATGGTTTTGTGCCGCTACCATATCCCCATTATCTATTTCCAGCACATCCCATCACCCTCTATTAACTCTATCCATTAGTTCTGACTTCCTATTTCCCATCCATTTCAGCTCCTAGCAACTTCTAAATTGCCTTCTGTCTCTGGATTTGCCTGTTCTAAAGACTGTATATAAATAGAATCAGACAGTATGTGGCTTTTTTATGCCTGTCATCCTCTCAGCATGTTTTCAAGGCTGTGATAATTAATTTTATTGTCAATTTGTTGGGATTAGAATTGCCTAGAAAAAGAGCCTCTGGCTATGCCTGTGAGATTTTTCTAGATTAAATGAGTTGGGAAGAGGTACCTCAACTTCAGTTGGAACCATTCTGTGGGTGTGGGTCTGAACTAAATTAAAAGGAGAAAGCGTCCTGAGCAGGAACACTCATAGCTCCATGCTTCCTGACTGTGTGGCCTGCGGCTTCAAGCTCCACCACCACAGCCCCCTACCTTACTGGTTCACTGTACCCTCCAACTGTGAACCCAATCAAACTCTTCCTTCCTTCAGTTGCTTTGGTCCAGTATTGCCACTCAACAAGGCAAGCAGATAATATAATATAATAAATATAATATAATATAATACAATATAATATAATATAATATAATATGAAGGCCCATCCTTCTTGAAGCGCATGTCAGTACTCCATGCCTTTCTATTGATGAATAATATTCATTTGTATGTGCATGCCAAGCTTTATCTGTTTCTCAGTTGGCAGACATTGACTTGGGCTAATTCCACTTTTGCTGTTATGGATCATGGCTGCATGAACAAACATACATGCACACGTTTTTTTGCATGAACATGCCTCAGGGCTTTTGAGTTTGCATGCGGCAGGGAAGTTGCATGGTCATTTTGCGTTGACTCTCTGAGGAACTGTCAGGCCATTTCCCATAGCCCGAAAGTGCATTATTATATTTGTCATGGCACTTGCCACCTTCTGCTTGTTCTCCAGCTGTTTCCTGTGGGTCGTGGTCCCCCGATAATGAGTAATACTAAAGGCACAGACCACAACCCACATTTATATGTTCTATTCATGCTATAGCCTAGTCCTGGAATACAGCCACAGCTAAGTGCATTGACTGAGGGGAGGGGAAGGGAGGGGAGAGGACACACCAGCAGCTTGCAGGAGGGGTGCTTATGGAGAGCCAGCACTGCCAGATCACTAGGATTCTCAACACTTGCTCTTTCTAAGCCTTGATGTTTTCATAGAAAGTCGTGTGACTTCCTGATGTCATAGTGAATACTCGTAATCCCAGTGTGTGAGCCTCACTGGGAATTCCAAGTCAACCTCAGTTATATCGTGAAATGCTGCCTCAAAAGTAAATAGATAGACAGACAGATAGATAGATGGATGGATGGATGATAGACAGACAGACAGATGGGAAGAAAGCCTAATCAGTGAAGAGCTTGCTGTGGCAATAGCTGCTCACTAAGTTACCCAGGTTGGCCATGAACTCCCCAGACCCAGGTAAAAATCTGAGATCCTGGGGGTAGAGAGATGGCTCAGCGGTTAAGAACATCTGACACCCTCACACAGACGCATATAAAATAAAAATAAATAAATCATTTAAAATATATATCTGAGGTCCTAGCCCCTCCCCCATCAGCTTGTGGATAACTGGAAAGTTACTTCCTCATCTATAAAACTATTTTCTTACCTGAAGAGCAGGCACCTGAATAATACCTCCTTCATAGAGTTGCTTTCAGGCTTGGATAAATTACCCAGATCAGTGAATTTAGAGCTGCATCTGACCTGTCAGTAAGAGCCTGCAAATGTTAGTCTACAGTGGAATTATTTTCAGGGTTTCCCCCCACACACAAGTAAAATTGCATGTGACAAAAAGGAAGGATTTGTCGTGGCTCATGTCTAAGAAGAAATGCAGTCTGTCACGATAGGGAGACGTAGCAGCAGTAGTGTGAGGGGACTAATCACATTGTGTCCACAGTCAGAAAGCAGAAGACAGACAGGAAATGCTCAAGGCCTGTCCCCAGCGACACACTTCTGCAGCAAGGCTCTACCTCCTAAAAGTTCCACAACTTTTCAAAACAGCGCCACCAGCTGGGGACAGAGTGTTGAAGCACATTTCACAGCCAAGTCACAGCACACATCTGCCCAGAAACTTGAGGCTTCGTGAATCTGAGTTAAAAGTCCAGATATTTGGGTGATAATCCTAAAGTGATATAATTTGTGTAATGTTATTACTTCCAAAGTTGGGGGGGGGGGACAGCCTTTGAACATACTGCATATATGAACCCAATCCCATATTTTAGAGTCTTTCTTAGTGTATGTATGTATGTATACCCATATATTCTAAACATAATAATTTTAACACTCCAGTGTCAAGCGGTCTTACTTCACTAAAAATATCTTACAAGGGAAATGAGATAATTCAGTCATGCCAACAAGACCTGAATTTGTTCCCCAGCACTCATGTTAAAAAAAAAAAAACAGGAATGGAATGGTGGTGCACACTTATAGTCCTTGCATTGAGAAGATCAAGACAGGCAGATTCCTGAGGCTTGCAAGCCAACCGGTCTAGCCTAATCCAGTCCCAGAGAGAGACCCTGTCCCCCCAAAAAAAAAAAAACAAGGTGGATAGCGATGAGGGACAACACTGAAAGTTGACCTCTGACCTCTACACTTTCATTCACACATTTGCACATGTCCCCTCCCCCCCCTAAAAAATCTCACCATCGTTGTTCAAGTTGGCCATGGCAAGACAGTAGTTATTACATGAGAATTACAATACTGGCATTTTGAAGGTCTTTCACTCATCCTTTGGAAAAAATCAATAGTGCTGGTTGATTTGAAATAAGAAAACAGGAAGAATGCAGAGTCCCCAGAACGTAGAGTGAGCTTTTGGATTGGACCGTCCGTTCCCTTACGTCCATGTTGTTCTTGCAGTGTTTTCCTCGCTGAGCCTTGGGCTGCTTCCTGAACGCTCTGCTACTCTGATGGTCTATGAAGATGTTGTCCAAATAGTATCAGGATTCCAAGGTACGTTTCATATTGAAGACAAAAACAGTACTAACATTTGGGCCAAACGCTAACACTTTATGAGCAGCCTTCTTATTGGGCGGTGGCAACAGTCAGTTCATCCATAGCTGGGATACAGTGTATGTTGTCCCTGGGAGGCGTCTGTATTTCAATCATATTATAAGTTGGCTCTAAAATTACTTCTTCCAGAACCATCCTTTAAGTTTATGTGGGAAAAGGGAAGGGGCCTCCCTAATCTGCTCCCCATCATCTCTCTGTCCTAAAAAAAAAGATTGCTCATCTTATTTGGGTCACTGTCCCCGTCTGTGTTGCCTAGAAGTCACTCACAAAGGTTGTGAGTATGTGGGGATGGGTTTTTCTTGCCTGCCTCCTATTTTTCAATGTGTTTCATATTCAGTGTGAACCCTCACCTCACCCCAAACACATTTGGCTCTTAAGATATGCTAACATGGAAGGTTCTGGACACTTGCCCTCTTCTCCTCAGTAATGGGATTCAAGTTGGAAATAAGCCTCACACAAAATACCTCTCTGTGCTGAGATCACTTTCTTCCATCACAGCTAGAGACTCATCCTATTTCCTGGCGCTGCTGAGTGTTCTACAAGATTTATTTGTTGAGGTGCTTACATTTGGCCCTCATTATCCTAAGATTCAGTGTTGCAAGTTCAGATAAAAAAATGTGTGGGCTGGAAATACGGCTCAGCAGTTAAGAGCAGTGGTACAGAGGACCAGCACACAGTCCCCAGCACCCACATCAGGCAGCTCACAACTGCCTGGAACCTTTGCTCCAAGAGATCCAACCCCACCCTCTTCGGGCCTCGTGGGCACCTGTACACACAGGTGCATACATCCACACAGACACACATATGCATAAATAAGAGCTAAGTCCTTTAATTAAAATGTATTACAACCAAACATGTAGACCTTTATTGCTGTTACTCCCTCACAGAACAGTAAAACAGCTGCTTACATCCCACTCCAATGTACTGGGTATGGTGTAAAGGGTCTATAGAATATGTCTCTGAACTATGCAAAAAGCGCCGTGCCATTTTTGTGAGAGACTGGAGCATCTCAAGATTTTTAGTATCTTCAAGGGGTGCCCCACAGATATGCAGAGACTTTATTCTTTACTAATGCTACCATGCCATGTCCATCATTCACTGTCACAGAGATCTATGTAGCATTAGAAAATGAAGTATGTTCATTTGTTCCTTCATTAGTGGAGGATGCAGGGAGATTCAAAAAGTTTAATATGCAGCTTCTGATTTTAGAGGCTGATTTTGAAAAGAAATGGAAATGTCTGGCAGCATTTATGACTTAGGCTTGGGAGAGAAAACAGAGGCAGAGGTGCAGATTTTGGTGTCATTTCACAGTAAAGTTCTTGGTTTTTTGTTTGTTTTTCATAAGACAACAGTGCTAGGCCCGAGTCTTCCCTGACCTCTCCATGGCCATATTCCATGGCCCTTATTCTTACAGTCCATCTTCCATTAGCTTTGCTACAGTCAGAGTCACTTACAGCCTCCATATTGCCCAACCCCAAAGACATGAGTTACCACTTCATCCTCTTGATATCACCAGGTTCAGCAGAGGTAACAGGTTGGTCCCCTGTTTTAAAACTGCCTCCCTTTGTTTTCTTGACTCCGTGCCTTAATTTTCTGTCTTGACTCTTGGTCACCCTTTGGGAGACTCCGGTGCCTTCTTTGGGCCCACATGACCCCCCTCTCCCTCTTCTAGGCCAGCCCACACAGGGCCCTGGGTTTCGGTGTTTTTTAAATATCCGTTGCTCCCAGCCCCTGTTTCCAGAGGAGCTTGGCCTCCTGGGTGGAGGCTCAGAGGTAGCTGGTTATCTGCCATCTCACCTTGGATGTCTATTGAGCATCTCCAACTTGGCATTTACACATTGAGCTCTTGGGTGAGTCTAGTTTGCTAGAACTTCTGTCTCGATAAATGGCATGAACATGCACTCTAGTTGGTCAGGCTGAGCCTTGCTAAGCTTCCTCTCCATCCTTATTGCCACCATGACTCCCCTATGTCCCCTCTGAGCACTGCAAGAGGTTTTTGACTAATAATAAATTCCTGTTCTTGCTGAACCTCTGGTCTGGTCCTCAAAAGATTAAAATCAAAGCAATTAAGTCAGCCAGCTTTGGTTCCTCAATGGTTTCTAGTTGTATATCAATAAAATCCAAACTCTTTATACTCAGGGATACATGATTTCCCTGGCCCTGAGTTTTCGGTGAGTGCCACAGTCATCCAGAGATCATGGTTGGTTAGAAACTGGGCTTGGGGACAGCCCTAGAAACACGGGAGTTTCCCAAAGAAGCAAGCTCCTTGCACCCATTTTCCCTTCCCACAGAGCTTTTAGCCCCACACAGCCTCGTCTCCCTCACAGCCACCCGGCATAGTTTCTGAACCTGTGTTTCCCTTTATTAATGTTAGAGGGGAAAATGTGTGACCTCCTCTTCACCACCTTCTGTCCTGTGCATGGTACTCTGGCGAGGGCTCAGTGTGTAGGATGCAGAGCAATGGACACACTGGATTCTGTCGTGGTTGCTCAGGCTCCTTGTGACTGCCTCTTGTATTCCTTCCTGTCACCCACCAGCCCTGACACCTGCCTCTCCTCTTGTGGCTCTGAGGAGGCTCCTGAAGAATCCCAGTGTCATGCACTGCCTGTAAGCAGTCACCTTCTCTCTTTTAACATTCTGTGTGGCCTTCATCTCCCCTTCTTAGACCTCCATGAGTCAGAAAGCAGGTGCCAGAAGCCTGGCTTTATAGCCTGAGTCAATCCACAGTCCCTGTGCCCGCTCACACTTGTGTTCTTTTCTGCTGCCCACATGTTGCCCATCTGGGCTCCCAGGACCTGCAGGTGGATCTCTGCAGGTGCTTCCTGCCAGCATGCTGCTCTACAGCCATTACACTAGGGTTGGAGTTGGTATCAGTCATGAAGCTACACTTCCTGCCTTGACTGTCTCTTTTCCCATGTGTCATACACTGAACTCTTGATGTAGTCTTCGTGGGGCCAAGCTCTAGTCCTTTCTCTTCCAGGTTACCATCTCACTCATCCTCACTAAGCCATCTCACAGGCCTCTGTGATTGAGCCTCTGTCTCCCTACTAAGTGTTCATCTGCATGGGCTTTGTTAATAGCCCAGCTGAGTTTGCTCTGCTCCTTCCCATCTGGGCCATCCCACCCCATCTTCCATACTGTCTTTAAACTTTCCTTGGACAGCAAGGCCAGCCCACAAACCACATTCTCCAGGCCTTCCTGTATCTCCATCAGAGATACGAGTCACACCTCCTGCCTTGCCATCCAACCCAGCTGGTAAAGACCTGGAATAATATGACCTCATCCCTCCTGGCCATGGTTGTTAGATCTGGAATGGGCACCCAGCACAATGTTACTAAGCCATAGAGAGGTAATAATTTGCAAATGAATGGTCATGAAATATAGGCTAGGTCAGGACTGTGGATAGGCAACATGTGAGCTAGTTTAAGGCTGGCAGGAGAAGCAAAGGAAGCGATTTGGTAGAAGGTCAGAAGGGTGTCCACTGGGGGAGTGGGGGCACTAGTGGAGTCATGGCAGTGACAAGTGTGAGTGTGCAAATGAGTCCCACTTCCACCTACTCCCCCTACAGCTGCTGAGCCTGGGCAGCACCAGCCTCTGAACCTTCAGTGTCCTCTGGCTGCCATCCTCCAATGGCAATAAGTCCCTCTTCCCCTCACTGCCTCTTTCATCCCGTGAATAACCCTCTAGCTGGGAGTCCTGAGTCTTTTAAATGGCATCTCCGTTTCCGCCATGTTTGATAATGTTCTGACTTGGTTGTTTTCCTTTTTTACTGCAACAGATGCCTGACAGAAACAACTTGAAGGAGGAAGGGTTTGTTTGGCTCACAGTTTAAGAGGACACAGTCTGCGATGGTAGGGAAGATGTGGCAGCTGGAGCCCGACCCTGCTGCCTCTGCTTATTACATTTTGGCAGACTAGGCATCGGAGCACTTAGGCCCGAAGAGCATACTGAGTTTAACTCTAAAGTCCCAACCCAGGAACCCACTTCCGGCAGGTAGACCCAACCTCATAAAGGGTCCCCCGCCCCTCAGAACAGTGCCACAAGCTACAGACCACTGTGTGTCCAGCATTTAACTGTAATATGTACTTTTCTTCATCAACTGAGTTGTTGTATCATCATCTTAGTTTCTTCAAACCCAGGCCCTGTGCCTGCTTCTTGACAGGTACCCAGTGAGCCGTTGAGTAATCAAGTAAACAGAAACAGATAATCAAAATCCATCTGCTCTATGTGCTTCCAGTTTCCCCATGGTTGGTTTCTTTTCTTTGTTCAAGTGAATTGGGGCTGGGGGCCGTGCAGTTAACATACAGATACACACACACACACACACACACACACACACACACACACACACACACGGAGGGAGGGAGAACTAAAATACATTCAGTTAGCTTTGTTATAATTAATTGATCAGTATATGTACACCCCTGAATCCTGCAGCTAATCAGAGCCATCTAAGAACAATTTCTTCCTTTTTGTAGTCTCATGCCCATACCAGCTTCCTGCCATTACAGATATTTAGTTAATTTTAAAATGTATCCTACTTCATGGGCTTGAAAGGTTTAGTTATACTATTTCTTATCTCAATAGAATTGAAGCAGGGCAGTAATAACAATGGGTCATTTTATTTGATTCAGAGCTTTTTCCTCACTGGAAGGAAAGCCATATGTAGTTGAGTAAATGGGAATCTTTGCCATCATTTGCTAAATCAGTTCCATTCTGCAAAATCAGTGTGATACTGAAAATATGAATGATGCATAAAGTGTTTTAGCCTCTGGCTGGTCACAATTTGTTGCATGTGTCATTTTTCAATGGGTCTAAATTCTTGCCTGCTCGGCAATTGAGCACTGTAAGCTGCTTGTCTATAAGCATGGTGCTCAGATAGCATGGTGTGCCAGCCCATCCTGGAAAGGTTCCCCAAGCTTGATGATGGTTCACTTAGGAAACTTCACACCACCAACTATGTGCAAGGTCACATGATGCTGCATTGTTTTAGGTGATACTAAAGGAAAAGCTCACAAAGAATAAAGGCCACTAGGAGAGATGGATACCAGGGATAAAGGGGGGGGGGAGGCCATTGGTCCCTGACATCTGCATGAAACTTCAGTTGAAGGTTTAACATAATTACATCCAAATAAAATGCATTAATGAGAGCTTTTCTGTAAAAATAAAAAATAGTATCCACTTGTCCTCTCTGTAGATAGACTAGATGGCATTTATGTAAATTCTAACGCTATACACAGATAGAGTAATTCTCATTGGAGTAGGCAGAGTAATGAGTGTGGCTGCAAACATAAGCTACACAATAAATACATGCTTCTAATAAGGTTGTCATGAGCAGTCAACAGCCCTTGCATTTAAAAAGTGAGGCAAGTGATCCTGCTATTAGTGTTGCTGTGGCTTTGTGAAGAAGTCTTACGACAGTGAGAGGAATGGGCTGGGCCCGCCAAGTGACTGGCCAGCTAGGGGAGTTTCCCTGAGAAGAGGCCGTGTCTGAAAATGTGTTACTTGTAAAATGCTGGCAAATTTCTTTCCGACTTGTCATCAAGACTGATAAAAGAATGAAAAGAGAGAACATTTGTAGATTGTTTTCTTGGAGAGTTTTGTGTGTGTTGCTGAAGAGCTAGTTAGTTGAAATCTGGGGATAGGTTTAGGGGACAATCCAGAAGCGAATCCCAAGATGCTGAGCTATGGAGGGTCTGGGGAGTTAGCTCAGTGGGTTAAGTTCGGATCTCCAGAACTCATATAAGAGACTAGCATGTGTCTGTGACCCCATGTGTGAACTCAAGTGACGCACATGTCTGTAATCCCAGCACTCCTCCTGGGGATGTGGGAGATGAACTGGGGGCTCTCCAGAAGCTTGTGGGGCAGGCAGCCTGGCATTGGTAGCAGCAAATGACAAGATCCTGTCTCAAATAAATAAGATTGAAGGTAAAAACTGACACCCAAGATTGTCCTTTGATCTTCTCCACGTGCACACACCGACACCCAAGGTTGTCCTCTGACCTCCACATGCACAATGTGTGGCGTATGCGTGTCTATGATCACATTCACAAACACATATTTTTTAAAGATACTAAGATATGATGGAGACCAGACTGGAGACCCATCCTGTAGCTCCCACAGCCCCCCAGACGTTATACATTCCCCGAACAGTCCCTTTATGTTCCACAGAACACATGCTGGAAGCCTCTCCTACCCCACATACACACTACTTTTAGCAGTCTCCCTGCTTCTTGTTTCAGAGGGAAAAGGCCTCAGGGAATGATACCTTCAATTCTTCAATTTTCTTCTTGTTCTTTTCCCTATATGTGGTGATACCATTCCTTCCCCTGCTTCTCCGCCTGGCCATGAGTACCTTCACATTCCCAGTGGATCCTGTTGCCCCCTCTCCAGCCTTCCTCCACCTATGTGCCGAATCCTCCATCGGTGTTCTTTTCGGCCTTTCTCACCTCTCCCTCTTACTCAAGGTATTGAAGTTCAAAGAGAAACCCTTTGTATAACCCATGTTTCCTTCAAATGAGAGCCTTATTTCCTTTCCCTCCCAAAGTTTGGAAAAATCACCCCTTGCCACGCCCCTTGCTCCCCTAAACATGGCCTCATGCCATTCTTCAGAATGCTCTTGCTCAGTTCCAGACCTGGCAGCATCAGATCCGCCCCTCTCCGATCACTGTCCTGCCTGGCTTCTCCCAGGCTTCACCGCCTCATCTGTTTCTTCCATCTTGCCCCTGTTTCTCAACCAGCTCCCATCTCTGCCTGCCACTGTGCTCATTTCTTCTCAGTTTCTGTCATGGGTGTCGTACTTCCCTGCCTGCTTCCTATTCCAAAAGTGGTTTTCAACCCTAGCCTCCCTCTTCTGTGTTGACCCCTGGTGTCACTGCCTTTATTTGTATTTCTCACTTGAACCTTTTTACAGCAGACTCATCCTTAAACTCTTGCCCCCGCCCTCCCCCGGACATTCTTCATGGGCAGACCAACTGAAGTCCAAGGTTTTGAGCTAGAGACGCCATGCCCTTTACATGCCTCCTCTATCTGCAAGACAAGAGCCTATGCTTAGCTCACACATAGTTTCTCAACCTTCCCATGTGTGATATCTGCATCTCTGCATTTTCCTATCTGTTGTCTGGTCTCATCTGACCCTTCCAGCCCTCCAGACAGGGACCACCTAGGAAATTTCCTTCCTGGGCAGTCAGTCACTCGTTATTAAAGTTGATCTTGTATTTCTGTCATCTCCCTCTTATTTTGGGATGTATGACATTATGATAATGGAGCCATTTTGCTCTCTATCTCCCTTGTTCTTGAGTTCCAGGAATATAATGGTTTGTCTTTTTCTTGTTTATATAGCATGTGTCCACTAAACATGAGACTTTTCATATGAGTTGCTTAAGTTACGGAGATGCATAGAATATAGGGTAAGAGGTTCTCCACTGTAGTAATTTCATATACCCTGGGACACTTAGTAGTGTCTGGGGCCATTGGGATTGTCACATCTTGGGGACTGCAACTGGCATTTGATGGGTAGAAATCAAGGATGCTATTCCATATGTTAATATGCACAGGACAACTCCCAACAAAGAATTTTCTGGACCCAAAGTGTTGATGGTCCTAATCCTGTTTCAGTTAAGTCACAGCATGGCTGAAACATAGCAAGTTGCTCCCCACATTCAGTGGTATTACTGAGTAGCAGATATACACTGAGTGCTCTTTTTTCTCATCGTGCCTCTGATTAAGAAGAAGTATAAACATTCACATAAATGTTATACAAGGAACAGTGAGATTCAAGACCTTAAGAGAAACACAAACAGACCATAGAGCTTGAGATGGGCTTGAGAGAGGCTATGCAGAAGAGGTGGACTTTGAGATGCATCTGAATGATACATAAAGTCTGTAAACAGAGACAAGAGGGAGTTTTGGACATGGGACGAGCATGACCACATGCATAGAAACAGCCCCATGGTCCTGTTTAGCCAAATGATGGAGGCGGATTGGTCATAAATAGAGCATCTATTTTGAGATAGACATTATGATAGGAAGGAATGCCAAATGTAAGTTTTCTACATTTTCCAAGCACACTGACATTGGCCAAGTTACTTAACCTCTTTGGGATTTAATTTCTTCGCCCAGGAGGGCAGGGTGGAATTCCTTCTTTCCAATCTGGTTATTGTTTATAAGCTCTAAAGCACTGACTTGTGCCTTGCCATTATAAGAGACGATGTAATAGTTTGAGTCTATCTTGATCTACTTATTTTTAATGCTTTGTCATCATGCATTTGCTAAGTGGTGAAGACTGATGTCTTCTGAGTAGGAAAAGCACCTCTGAGCAGTCAGTGTGTCCATGGGTGAAATGGAAAAGGAGGTTAAGGCTGAAGCAGAGGGCTAGTTGGGAGACTGGTGAGGCGAAAGGTGGTGCATAGGTCTAGTAGTCTGGAGGAAGAAGGGAGGGAATATTAACAGAGGAAGAGTAGCCAGTCTTGGCACTTGAGTGACTGTGTAAGATGTTAGGAAGGGGAAGTGATGTTGACTTGGATCAAAACTGGGTGCTGGAGAGAACATCACTTCATTTAATGAGAGATAGTAGATGCTGATCCTGGAAAGCCAGATCTATCTAGAAGACAGAGGGAAATGCAAGTGCGGACTTAGGCTAGACCCCAGGACTAGAAAGAATGGTGGCTATAAAGGGGAACCACTAAGAATCACGACCCAGCAGAGGTGATGGGTAGCAGCCCTCTGGGGACTGTTTCATCTAGAGCCAGGAGAAGAAAGACAGGATTTGCATGAGAATTTGCAAGTGGGGATTTGCAAAGTCTGGAGAGAATCAGAGGCCAACTATGAATGCCAAGAAAGAGGGGACTTGTGGGTGAGGCTGATGAACACTGTGGCCCATTGTAAAGAGGTCAGGGGATGAAGGCTGAGAAGTGGTCATGGGGTTTGCAGATTATACAGTGGCCCTTGCCATCATGTGCTGTGGGAGAAAGCCATGTCACTGAAGGCTGAATGAAAGAAGACAGGCATTCATATATGGGGAGAGCAGAGTGAAAGTCATGTTTGATTGTGACTTGTTTTCTGGATAGGGAAGACGTGAGCATGTTTATTGCTGAAGGAGGAATCACCAGTGGACAAACAGATTGTTGACAAAGGCAGGAACAGTTGGTAAAGGCTCATCATGGCATAAACAAGAAAGCAGAATTTAGGACAGGGGCTTGGCTTGACCTTGGATGAAAAGAAGAGAAAAGGGGAAAAATTAGAAGTTCAGAAAGAAAAAGTAGGCGATCTGCTGTGTTTGGTAAGTCAGGATGTAAGCATTTGAAAAAAGAGGATGGGGCCCTACGTCTGAGGAGAAGAGAGGAAGTTCCAAGCAGCTGCTGATGGGTTGAGAGGCAACCGGTGATGACAGGCAGGCTGGTCCGCTCCCTTCCTGCTCCCAGAAAATCACATGAAGATTTAGCAACTCTAAAGAAAGACAGGCTAAAGAACACAGTGTCTTCCCCCAGCCCCACACATGCCCATTTTGGCCTTGTTTACCCTGTGGCCTAGTATAGCCTATATATACCCTTAGATTCCTCGGATACCTCTGGGCCATTTCACCAATCACAGGTTTTGCCTGTACTTGAGGGTGTGTGGGACTCTCAGCAGATGGCATCTGTGTCTTGCCAGTCATAGCAGGTGTCAGTTCAGCTGGACCTGCCACTTCCTGTTCTTACAAGCCTGCCCCACCATAATCCTACATGTGCCTACCTTCCAGCTACCGCAGATGGCCCTGGTTGTCTGGGGACACCCCAGATTCTCCTAGACAAAGAAAGGAAGAGGCGAGCGTGGGAAGGTGGGGCACAGGGAGCGACGCAAAGAGAATCTCCCATCAAAGTGCAAGCTGTCCGCATGCCCCTCTCAGAGATGAAAGGGATGAGAGAATGAAGTTTCATGAGGCACCAAAGCCCCTGAGCTTTGGTTTGTGGTTCTGTGGTTCCTACTGCAGTTCCCTGTGTCCTTGTTGGATGTGTGTCCCGGGTCCGGTGTGACTCTCCACCTGCCTTTTAGCAGCCTCCCTCTTGCCGGGTGATTTTCCACTCCTCACTGTCAGAGGAGCCTGCACCCAAATCTCAACCTTCCCATCTCACCAAAGTCATGCAGGGACCTGGAGGGACACATATACCCTGCTCTGTTCGTGGATACCTGGCTGGGATTCCACCTTCTCCCTTTGTGCTCATGAACTCCAGCTCCCTCTTGGCCCAATCATGTTTAGATACGCCGTGCTCTTTTTCATATTGGCTGGGTTCTTTGCTCTTCCTGATTGTGCAACCTAGGGGCCTCCATGGTGACATGTTAGCCGAACAACATCAGCAGCTGCGTCAGCCATTAGTGGAAAAAAAAAAATAATAATCCTGTAGTCAAGATGAGGAGATGAAAAGGGAGATGTTGACTTTTCACCTCGCGGAAATGGAGAACAAAAGAGGCAGGCAGCCTGTGCAGCCTAGTGGGTAAAGGGGTGAGAGCGGACAGCTCCCAGCAGGGCCCGCGGCACCAGGAGAGCTGCTGAGGGATGGAGCGCAGATCCAGGAGACAGCAGGGCTCAGAAGACTGAACTAAGACATGATAGTGCAAGGGGACCTCTGGAGGCCGGCACTTTGTTTTAGAAACGAAGACAGGGCATGGGTAGCCTGGCATTAGACTGACAGATGTGTGGAACAGGTAACCAAAGAGAGGGAGCAGTGACTTTGGGCCCTGGCTCCCGTGGCTTTAGGACAGAGCCTGTGTTTTACCGGCCTTGGAGGAGGATAGTTGATCAGTGGGTTGGAGCAGGTAGAAGCATGGTCTACCATTTTAGCCATATACAGACAAGAGTAGCCCAGAGAGCCTGCCCCAGATCATGGCTGCAAGTCCTTTGGGCTTCCATGGCCTTACTGTAGGAAGATTGTCTTAATTTGTCAGTTCTCTGAGCCCTGAAACCCCCTTATCACAGAACATTTCTAGGAAGGCTACCACACTTCCCATCCTAGAAGTTCAAAGGGAACCTCATCTCAGAGTGAGGGTGGTATTCTGGGACCTCTGTGCACTGTGGGGAGGGATAGAAAGAGCCCTCAGCTGAGCGCAGCAGATTGAAGTCAACCCGAGCTGGGGACACATAGTTTCAACTTTAAGTACGTCTTTGCCAGGTTTGTACAAAATTACTTCTCACCCTCATGTCTGGTGACTGTCACCACAGGAGTAGGTAAAAATAGGGATCATAATAACATCTGGGCAAAGGTAAACTCTAAGTGACACCATAAGGCAGCTGACCGGGTCACTCCAGTGGTCACACAAAGGGATGGGGTTGGGGGAAGGAGGACCACTTTGCATCATTGCCAAATCTGAAACATCATCTGTGTCAAGTAGGAAGCACTCCAGAGGAAGAGTGCTCATGTCATGTCACACGGCAGCTTCCTCAGGAAGAAAACAGTTCATCATGGGGGGCGTGGGGGGGGGAGGGAACTCTTGTTTGCACTCCTTTCCAAGACTGTATATCGCAGCCCCTTGTCCAGCTTCAGTTTGGTCGGTGGCATTCAACCAGATTTCTCCAGGAAGCTGGGAGATGGTCTTGTAGCGGTATCAAAGCTGATCTCTTGCATTGCTTGTGTGAAGAGATTCATTGCCATTTCCTTGCTTCATTTACTCAGACTCTCCCAAAAATGTTACCCTATCCAGAGCCAAATACCGCACAGTGGGAAAGACTGGTCGCAAATAGAACTTGGGAAAAGCTTTTTGTTCAAAACCTAAATAACATCCTGTGTCAAAACAAATGTGACAATGGGCTATTATGTCTCGCCCCATAATAGCATGTTGTCACATCCCTGTGTCCTGGATGAATGAGGGATGGCACACCATGTGGGAAGGAGCAGGGGTCGGGGAGGAATGTTGGAGCCCTAGAGAAGCCTTTCATGGCTTGGCATTTTCTGACATGGAAACCACTCCTTGGGGAGGTAACTCAGAGGTTGATCCCTACAGGTGCCCAGCTACAGCCTCGAGTTCATTTCCAGAGAAGGGCCTTGAGGTTGCCCGAGAACACCAGCTACAGTGACCTCACCGCCTACCTCACTGCCGCCAGCTCCCCGTCAGAGGTAGACAGCTTTCCTTATTTGCGAGGATTGGATGGAAACGGGACAGGTAATTGGAGTCTCTTCTCTTTCGGGATGGGCCTTATTCTTTCTCTGTGAGTTTTGGATATGGCAAGAGGTACTCACGTTAAGTGGAGAGGGAGCAGGGCCTTGACCTCGCAGGTTCTGGGGTGATATTTTTACCTTTTGCCAGCTTAAGGAGGCATCCAGTCTGTACCACAAAAGAACGGCATCTTTGTAAATTGGCTTCCTTGAGCTTTTCAGCAGTTGCCAGGGGCCTGAAGCACCTTCTCTGGGCTCTCCTTTGTTGGACTAAATATTTAGCTCAATTGAAATTGTACTTTTTTTAAAGTAGGAGATCAGAAATAGAGGGTTTCTGCCCCGCTGATCTCTGCCGACTCCACTTACCGCCAGAATGTAAGGCTGGTGCCACAATGTCTCACCCACTTGTCCAGCAAGAGACACTCAGCCCCACCCTCTCATCTGCCTTGTGCCCCAGCTGGGAGGGGAAGGGTTGGTTCCAGTGACATCTAGAGATGAGCAAGTGGCATTCCATGCTCCACTACAGCTGGATCACTAAGGTGTGGACATGGTCTGTCAGTTCGGGCTGTGGCCATCAGCTTTCACCCATTTTTCCTCTCTGCTTTTGGATGCTCACCTTCCTTTCCTTTCAAAGGGCATTTGGGAAGGTCCCCGGGGAGGCTCTCCATAGCCTGCCAGAGAGGAGCCAGGCTTTGAAGTTGATTTGGAATCTTCTGGCTGATCACTAAGTGAGCTCTGTCAGCACCACTGCTGACAAGACACAGAACTTACAGGATCAGAGAAACCAAGAGCCACCAGCCAGAAGAAAATCGATAATTCCTTATCAGAGAAAAACCAAAGCTACGCCTTCCTCCTCTTGGGTGATAGCATGGTCCTCAGGCCTCCGCCTGCTGCAGGAGAGGTTCCAGGTCTTGGAATTCTGAATAAATCAATCAAACAAACTCTGTTTCTATCTATGTCTCTATGTCTCTTTCTCTGTGTCTCTGTCTCCCTTTTTTCCCTCTCTCCCTTTCTCTCTCTCTCTCTCTCTCTCTCTCTCTCTCTCTCTCTCTCTCTCTCTCTCTCCTTGTGCCTTTTCATCACCCTTTATGTTTTAGACTTGGCATGAAATTGAAAAGCAGACATTAGTGTTAAATACTGCTAGGTATATTGCTCTTCCCAGGGATGCTTTGATTAAAACTTTCATAATTTTCCAAGATTTTTGCATGAACTGGTGATTCTGAAAAGGCTCATAAACCTTAAACATCTCATCCATTTCAGCTTGTGAATACATTTCCTTCCAGTTGGAGGAAAAGTACTCGGTGACATATTGCTTTTCCTCCATCTGTGGTTCTTATTTTGAGAAATGTTTCTTCCTTTCATTATTGAGGACTGATGACCTGATTTGCCATAAAATAGATGTGTAGTAATCATCTATAGTAAACTTCTTTGGGGAAAACAGTATCAGTTCAGGAGCCTGGAGACTTTCTTGTTTGAGGTCCTCGTAGGCTCCGTTCAGTTTCCCCGACGGAAAGAAGCATAGTCAGAAACACAGCGAAGGGGAGCAGCCTCACTCAGCGCTCCCGTCCTCCGACCCTCTCCCAGTAATGCTTGAATAAATTATGAAACCCGGGAAGACCAGGGAAAGAAGAACACAAAAGCACAGGACTATTGATTTTCTTTTTAGAAACATGCTTTGTTTTAAAAATCAGTCTATTTCAGAGGGAAGAAAAAAAAAGTTGGAAGGTGACATTAAACTGCTTTTTCAGTGACATAATTGATCAATTGCCTGAGAAAGGATCAAAGTTTTTCTGAGACCCACTAGGAAAGGGAGCCAACCCACAGTGTATCGGCATGTACCCTAGGAGACGTAGGAGCCTGGGCTCCATGGAGCCGAGAGAGCAACTGGAGCCCAGTGACGGCTGCTGGCCTTGGGTTAGTGTGGGATCAGGCTCTCTTTTGACCTTTAGTCACATTCCTTCTCCTACATAAGCCGAAGATACCCTGCCTTCTAGAATCACACTCTTCTCCTGGTCCCTGAGAAAACACACAACTCTGTACCATTCCCATGGGGCTCAGTGAAATGATCTCCACTAACCACTCCAGGAAGACAAAATGGCTTAAGGTATAGCATTTTGCTGACCCAGAAAAGTTGGTGCAGGATGACCTCATCTTTTATCCAAAATGTCTGAACGCTGAAGTGATTTGAATTTAGGATCAGTTTTTTAATATTTGCATAGACTTCACCAGAAGTATTGTGGCATCTAACTTTTGAGTTTCGGAGAACTTCAGACTCCAGCCTGGTACTAAAACATGAGGACAAAGAGAATCCTAAGGGTTTGGTAAAAAAAAAAAAACCGTCTTGTTATAAGCAACCAATTGATCAGAAGCCTAAACGGACACCATCCAATGGTTGGTGCCCCTCCCTCACCTGGTTACCCAGAGGGCCAGGTGACACCTATCTTGACTGGGACCCAGAGGGCCAGGTGATACCAAGGTAGAGCAGGAAGGAAAGCCTAGTTACAGACAGAACCCAGTATCTTGTGTGCGGTTGGAATCTCATAACAAGATGTGGAAGAGAAATAGTTTAGGCCTCTAAGTCTGAGTCACTCCAGAGTAAAGGAAGTGGGAGGGTGGAGGGAGAGACATGGGATGGTGTAGAGTAGGACCCAGCATTTCATGGAGCACTGAGAGAGGAAAGCCTCCAGAAAGCAGAGGAGAGACCCACACGTCTTAGAGCAGCTCCTCCCTCCCTCTCCCTTCTTGCCTTCTTTCTTCCTTCCCTCCCTCCCTTCCTTTCTTCTATTCTTCCTTCATCTATCCTCCTCCTTTTCTCTTCTCCTCTCTTCAGGGTCCCACTCTGTAACCCAGGCTGGCCTTGTATTGGCATCCCTGGCTCGCCCTACCAGGTGTGAGCACCAGGTACTAAGTACAGGTGAACAGCACCGTACCCACCTCAGCTGGAGCTCTTTAAAAGTAGTGGGTAAGGACAGGGAGATAAAGCTGGTGTTTTCAGTAAATCTGCTCACTTCTGCGGTGTTTACTTCTGAATGCATACAGCTGAGAACATGTATGTCCACACACTCAAGAGGGCATCTCACCTACCCAATCCTTAGTTGTGAAGATCAGAGAAACGGCCCTCAGAGGAGTGGAGTAACTGGCAGGGGCAGCTGGTCCCAGAAACCCATCTCCCTAGATCAGGGAAATGCAAGAGGAAGAGAAAAGAGAATGTAAAGAGACTGAGGAAGAAGAACAGAGATGCTGTTTCTAGAACTTTCTACCTACCTGTTTGCAAGCGATTTCTGCCAGCCAACTGCCTGGGGCTGAACAAAATGAAACAGCACTTCTTAGTTGGAAATCTTGTATCTGCAATGTTTATACAGCATCCTGTGAGTTACCTAATGTCTCTGGGGTTTAAATAATATCTTGTTGAAAGGTTCTGAAGTGGCTGAGAGCGGTACAGGGCAGGCTTGGCTTTGCTGTCCTGTCACTCTAAGCTCTGGGTATGTGTGTGTGTGTCAGTCCACGCACGGTGCGTTTTCGAGAGAAGCATGGTAAATTCTGATCTTTGGTTTTCTTATCCCAAAATGAAATGGTTTCTAAACTAAAAGATTCCTGACTTCGACTCTGTGATTTCAACTTAAATCTTTGGAGGAAATCTTTTAGCAGGCCTTAGCCGTCATGGAGAAACAGAGATGGGCGTGGCATATAGTGGTCATTGTTGTTTACAAATTACTCCATGGAGGACTTAGCCATCAGACCATTGTTGAAGCTGTGAAGTTCACTAGATTTGCTTTGAATATTTACTCTTGGTCCAGATTGAAAATTGGCATGAGCTCAGATAGGTAGGTTAGTATATAGGAAGTATATACTTACGTATACTTTACATAAACATAATCTGTCTTTCTGCGTAATAGTTAAGCATAATGTAAACAGAAGTAGCAGTAGTAAATAAATCATAAATATTATTATATAAGAGATCCTGTATTATAAAATACCTTAACATTTTTATCACTAAGAAATTCATCCTATCGAGGCAAAGATATAAAATTATGACAGAATGTATTTTGTGTGATGTTGCGTTTTCACTAAAGAAAAATCCGAAATGGATTGCTTAAGTGTATGACTATCACTCCCATAAGCATTCTCTTAATTTATCTATAGACATTCATTAGAGCCCTGGCATGGATAAAAGGTCTCTAATGGAGAATAACTGGGATATCAAATTCCTTTGAAACAGACCAAAATAACAGTGGCAGCTAAAACAACACACACCTATTTCATGGCTAAGTTTCAATCGTGTACTTCCGGGAGAAGCAGTTATTATTTTGAAACAATCCTTGATGAAATTTTGTGTTTAAAACATGGTCTCTAAAATATGTGTTTTTATGGTACTGACTTGCTGCTGGTGTGTGTATTGTATATGCTATAGATGTGTGTCTTGTTTGTGAACCTTTTGTCTGTAGCTTCCCCAAGCTCTTTATCTTGTGTGAGAGAAAAGTCTTTTCCACCATGGCTGTACTCTCAACCCCGGAGAGGCTGAAGCCTGGTGATCGTGAGTTCCAGGCCACAGGGTGAGACCTTGCCTTTAAAAAAGAAGAAAGGATGGAAAGAAAAAAAGGAAGGAGGGGGCTGGAGAGATGGCTCAGAGGCTAAGAGCACTAGCTTCTTTTCCAGAGGTTCTGAGTTCAATTCCCAGCAACGGCATGGTGACTCATAACCATCTTTAATGAGAGCTGGTGCCCTCCTCAGGTGTACAAGCATACATACAGGCATAACACTGTACACATAGTAGATAAGCGTGGTGGCACAAGCCTTTAATCCCAGCACTCAGGAGGCAGAGATAGGCGGATCTCTTTGAATTTGAGGATAGCCTGGTCTACAGAGCGAGATCCAGGACAGGCACCAAAACTACACAGAGAAACCCTGTCTTAGGGGAAAAAAAGAAAGAAAGAAAAGAAGGGAGGAAGAAGCCAGGAGAAAAAAAGGAAAGAAAAGGAAGGGAGGAGAAAGGAAGGAAGGCAACAGGGAGTAGGTACTGCAAGCACCATTTGTTACAACTGGCAGACTCGGACGGGGACCTCAGCTCTGCCGTTAACGAGTGTGTGCCCTCCAGGAAGCCACTGCCACATCCAAACCTGTTTCTTTGTAAAATAGGGGTTTGAACTGCCTCTGGAGGTTGTGGGGGTGAGGGTTACTGATGTTATCAGAGCCCTGGACGGCAGTAGCGACTGTTTTTCCTCAGAGGGTTTCTGCGGCCCCAAGCCCTCCATGCAGGTGATGGACAAACTTCTTCCTTCCAGGAAACAGTACGCGGTATGACTTGACCCCCGTCACGGCCGTCAGTGTGCACTTGCTCAGCAGTAATGGAACACCGGTGCTGGTGGACGGTCCCATCTATGTCACCGTGCCCTTGGCCACGCAGAGCAGTCTGAGGCACAATGCTTACGTCGCAGCATGGCGGTTTGACCAGAAGCTGGGTAAGCAAGAGTCCCCGAGCATCCCCTCTGGAGTCTGATAATTTTCTTTTCTGGTTTTGTTGTTGTTGTTGTTGTTTAATTTAAAGGAGGATCTTTAAAGGTTGTGAGAGCTGAAATTGGCTTTCCTAATCTTCACCCTTTTAGTTTTTCTGAAGGTTCTATGATCTCTCTTGGTTGTGTGGGGGGTTTTGTTTTTGTTTTTGTTTTTTTGGTCTCCTAAATAAAGGAAAATTTATTTGCCAACGTTGTTTGAAACAAGGAATAGTCCCCATGATCCTACAACCTAGAGAAAAATGCTAATCTATTCATAATTCTCTTAGTCATTTGTCTGTACACATATGTGTGTGTTATCAATTGCTGAATAAGAAGTTACCCTAAAATTTATCAGCCTAAGATAGCACTGAGCATCTCCTGTCTCACAGTTTCTGAAGTTCATGTGGCTCAGGCTCAGGACCCCAGCGAAGTTACAGGGGCCTGTCAGCCAGAGCTCTCTTCAGCTTAAGGCAAGAGTCTACTGGGCCTGGCAAGCGTGCTCAGGACTCTGCCATAGGCACAGGTTGACCGTAGTCCCTGCCAGCTGTTGGCCAGAGATCTCCACTCTTTCCAACGTGGTCCTCTGCTTAAGGCTATTTGCAACATGGCGGCTTGCTTTCCTCTGAGCCCGTGACATAGAGAAAGTAAGATGAAAGTTTCTCAAGTACTTCACATAGAAGCTATCCAGCCTAGGAGTAGCACCAGGTAGGTCAGTAGAAATGGTATCAGAATTGTTCTGTCTTGTGCTTTGCAGCAGACAGCAGCATCAGTATCTTCCCATGGCAGCATTATTCTGCAGTTTTGGTTGGGATGATGCAGTTTTCCACTCTGTTAATACAACACAATTCAGTTCATCAATCCCTTACAATTAAGAAAAAAAAATGGACTATTCTAAAGCTGTGGTAAATACCTTTGTAGCTAAATGTTTGAATGTTTGTCCACAGCCTGGATTACTTTTCAGAGTATACTGTGAAAATCGAGCTTGTAACCAGCTTTTAACTATCAATATAACACTGTTAAACTGCACATGAAGATTAGTGAAAGGTTTTGTTTGGTTGGTTGGCTCGTTTGGTTTGGTTTTTGGTTTTGGTTTTGGTTTTTTGAGATAGAGTTTCTCTGTGTAGCCCTAGCTGTCCTGGAACTAGCTCTGTAGACCAGGCTGGCCTCAAACTCACAGAGATCTGCTTGCCTCTGCCCAAGTGCTGGGATTAAAGGTGTGCACTACCACCACCTAGCTAATGAGAATTTTTATATCAAGTAATATTTTTTAAATACTTAACCCTGTGAATCAGTCAAAACATAATTTTAGCAATTACACTTGAAAATAAGTATCTTTTGGGCTTTCGTGGAGTTTTTGATTTGTAACTTCCCAAATAACTAATAGACTCCATAGTAACTTCTAAAGACTGCTTCAGTTTTAATGGCTTTATTAAAGTTGACTTTGCTAGGTGAATCATAACACTGTGTTAATGTGTACTGCATCTCTTAGGTAGGGTTTCTATTGCTGTGATAAAAACACCATTACACAAGGAACCTGGGCAGGAAAGTGTTACTTCGTCTCATAGCTTGTGGTCCATCAAATCGGGCTTTCTTGCCAGATATACGACGAGTACATGCTGAAATTCCAGCATCGGGAAGCTGGAGCAAGAGGGGTCCTGTGAGTCTGAGACTAACCTGAGCTACACAGCAAGACCTTGTCTGAAAACAACAGAAAAAAAAAAAGAGCAGCATTTCTCAGATTCACCTTCTTGTCCTTCTCTGGGTCTCCTATGGCTGGGCTGGGAAATTATTTTCTCAGTTCTTGCATCATCCAGCTGCCTCCCATTTCCCCTTCTTCCATTGGGCCTGCTGTAGTCCTGCTTAGGTTACCTTCAGAGCCAAAGGCGGCACGCCTGTGTGGTGCTTTCTCAGAACAGCATGGAAGGCGCTTGGTCCATGGCATGGCACACAGGTCTCATTGGAGCCAGGCCCTCCCTCCTTCCCAGTCATCGTCCAGACATGCTGACCCTTCCCCAGACTTACTGAATCCTCCCTCAGGCCTTGCCACTTTACAAGCAGACCCTTCAAAGCTGTTCTGGTTCAGATCGCAAATGCTCTCCCCATGTCTTGTGCTAAAAGCTTGGTTCTCGGTAGATGGTGCTGTTGGAGGGGGCTCACACTTTTAGGAGACAGGGCCTAGGGGGAGGAAGTAGGTCACTGGGCATGACCTTGAAGGATCCTGGCCTCTTCTATCCCCTGATTCCCAGCCACCATAAGCAGCTTTGCTCTGCCATGTGCAATTCACCATGATGAGCCATGCTACCCCAAACCCGAGAAGCAACAGAGCCAACTGACCATGAGCTAAAACTTAACAAACTGTGAACCAAAACATCTCTTTCCCCCTTTTAAGTTGTTTAATCTGAGATATTTTGTCACAGCTTTGTGAAGGTAACTAAAATCCCTTTCCCTGGGTGTCACGGAACCCCTTCTGCACATGTGTCTGCCTCAGTGGTACTAGCAGTGTGGGAGCAGTGACTGTTCACCTGCTGGGCCAGTACCTGCTCCTACAGTGCCTCCCTGCTTTTGTGTGACTAGGACTAGTTCCGGGCAAAAGTCCTTCGTGATCAGATGAGGATATTTGCAGCATTTTAAAAATCAGAATAGGGGCTGAAGAGGTGGCTTCTCTGCAGAGAAACCAAGTTGACTTCCCAGCACCCAATAGGGCAGCCCACAACCACCTGTAACTAAAGCTCCAGAGGACCCAACGTCCTCTTCTGACCTCCACATGGAGGTCAGAAGACTTCACACATACACATAATTAAAAGTAAAAACATAAATTCGTTTTTAAAAGTCAGAAGAATAAGATATAACATTTGGAAACAAGATAATGGAGGCGGGGGGGGGAGGGAGAGAGAGTGTGGGGGGAGAGAGAGGAAGAGAGATTAGGAGAATAGTTACATTAACACTTACATTGAATTCCACCACCACCCCCAATCCTGGAGCTTATGCCCTTACTATTATTATTTCCCTCCTTCCTGCCTCCTTCCTTATTCTTCAAATGAATATATTTGAATAGAGTAAATAGGGCTGGGATATTAAAATCTATGTTCCTAACACTATGAAGCTTTCTCTAGAATTTGTTGTAGATCACATGTACCATGACAGCCTGAGTATATTAAAGAAGCATGCTCGCTCTCATCAGTGTATTCTGCATATAGCTAACAATGAATTTTTATTTAAATAATCTTTCTATGTCATAGGCTATCAAATGTCTCCCCAAATATACCATGTCCTGATTCTGGAGCCCTATGAATGCCATCTTATGTTGAAGATGTGATTAAGAATATTTAGGTGGAGAGGTGAACCTAGATTATCCAGATGGACCCTTTGTAATCACAAGAGGCCTCAGAAGAGAGGAGACAGGGTCAGAGTTAGAGGACTTTGTAGTATGACCAGTGAGCAGGAGGTGGAGTAGCATGCTTTAAAAATGGAGAAAGGAGCTGTAATCCAAGGAGTACAGGTACACATTGGAAGCTGAAAAGACAAGGCCAGGAAGTTGCCCTTCAAACTCACCCTGTACCCACCTTGGCTTCAGCACAGAGGAGCTGGTTTTAGTTTCTGACCTTCAAGATATGATAATAAATCTGGAAGATATCAAACTCTTTATATTTGTGGAAACTTGTTACAGCAGCAACAGAAAACTAATACAGTATAGAAATCAGTAAAAAGCAAAAGCACATTGTGGTAAACCTATGGTAATCCTCATGCGTTGATCCTTTTTACCTTGGGGTTCTTCATTGCATGCTTGACCTGTTTCCATTAAATGGCCTTTTTAACTTAATATCCACCACAGAAGACCTGGCAGCCAAATTCCTGTTAGTTACAGATTGCCTGTGCACAGAGCGAAGCCAACATCTGTATTGTCACGCAAAAATAATACAATTAGTTAAAATGTGTTTTCAGAGAACTTTCAAATTGGATGGGCATCTCAAAGAAACCGTATGTTCTTCCACTTCCTCAGCTCAACTGAAGCCTGTCTATTTCATAAGCTGTTTCACTGTCAAATTTAATCAATAATATCATTTTCTTATTAAAATGTTTCGGTTAAATAAGAAGTTTCAGAGCCTGTCCCATCAGTGCCGGGGGCTGGGGGGGGACGCAGCAGGCTATTTCAAGCTCATCCCGTAACTTACTTACTATTAGTTATTGTTTGTGGCTGGAATAATCACTTGAAATCATTTAATTCTTTACTTTGGAGGTGAATCAAAATAATTGCCAATTCCAGATTGTTAAATAGCCAGAAATAGCAAGTTATGAATCTATTAAGAAGTTTTTCACTTGAATCAGGATCTCTTAGCTAGAGCCTGGAAGCCAAGCATGATTTTTATGTTTTTAAAAGATTGAAGAAAGAATCAGAAAATGGAGGAGAAGGGGAGAATGGAAAGATGAGGGCAATGAACACAAAGTTTCCCTCCTGTACACTAAGAAAGTTCTAGAAATAACCTTTACAGCAATGTCAATATGGTTGACAATGCTGTGTTCTTAAATTTTGCTGAGAGTCCATGTTCTGTTGTCATCAAGAAAATCGTATCTGTGAGGTGATGGCATATTGTTTATTTTGATACACACACCAAAACATTAAGTATATACAGCTTTTATCTGTCAATTATACTTGATTAGAATGGAGACATGTAATTATTAAAGAAAGATCTTAGAACACGTGGAAATCGTATAAAATGCATAAACACATACACACACACACACACACACACACACACACACACACACACATACACACACCTAAATAAAGTTTTATTGGAACACAGCCATGTCCATTTCTTGGTGAATTGCCTGTGTTTCCATCCTGTGATACCCAGTGAGTATTGTCACTGCAGCACCAGCTCATGTCCCACAAACCATAAGGATTCACTGTCCAAGCCTTTTACTGCATATCGTGTGACTCCTGACTTAACCCCTTAGCTGAGGAAGCTTTGTTGATGTACTGTTACCATGCGGAGTGTCTTCTCTCTGCCAAAGGGGACTGGGTGCTGGCTCAGCTGACACCCTGTTTTCTGTCACCTGAGCAGACTCCTGCGTTTCCAGGAGTGACATCCGGTGTTCAGGGTGGCAGGCATTCACTGTAGGGTGGGATTTCCAGGGCTCCCACCTCTCTCTCAGCGTGGCTTCTCTGTGGAAGATAAAGCCACATTTTTAATCCCGATCCAGTGACATCATGTTTGACTCTGACTCAGATCTTGTGTCCGAATGGGTAACTGTGAAAGTGCTCATAGGAGAGACTTAGAGAGAAGGTCTCTTGCTGCCACCATTAAAGGGGTCGATATTTGATATGGTCATTTCGTATTTAAAAGGTATTTTTAAAGATGCATTTTATTATTTTTAAACGGCATGGGGATGCCAGGTATGAGGGTGGGGGTGCCTGTGGGAACTAGAAGACAGCTTCTGTCCCCTAGAGCTAGAGTTACAGGCGTAAGCAACCATGTTTGTGTATGTGAGGAACCGAACCTAGGTCCTCTGGAAAAGGAGCCAGTGCTCGTAACCACTAAGCCATCTCTCCAACCCCCAGTAGCCTGTTTATAACAGCCACAGTTGTCTTTTTTTTTTTTTTTTTTTTTTTCTGCTTTTGGAGCAAGCAAAGAATTTCCCAGTGCAGAAATGAGCATCTTTATATTTCAGCCTCTGTTCATCAGAAGACGGCCTAATAGAGTGACACTTTATCAGGACACATGAATTGAGTGTTATTGCCCTCATTACGGCACTCATCACCAAACATACCCTCAAAGGACTTGTCTGAAGAAACACAACCTGCGTGTTCTACAATGAAAACATTTGCATGTATGTTCTCTGTGTGTTGTGTTGGAATGCTACTCGCTTTACACAGCAAAGGAGACTCTACCCGGTAGACAGAGGTCTTATCGTTTGAGGCATTAGCAGGATTCCCTAACTTCAGATCCTCTCATCATCCATGGGTCCTACAGCCCATGGAGGTGGCACCTGGTCAAGTGAGCAGTGTCCACGCTTTCTTAGTTATGTGCAGGAACCAGTTTGTTCTTTAATATGAGCAGTTTTCCTCCCCACGCCTGGGGAAGAAGGTCGGTCATGGCAAGTGTGTGTTAGCTGGGGCTATCTGGACAGTAAGGGCCAACTGTGTCCACTCCCTATTATGGACATTTCTCCTTTCCTCGGTGTTTTAACTAGGGCAGCAGATGGCCTTCTGGAGTATGGGGTTGGATGACTTGTTGCCCTAGGGAATGGTCATTTATGAATAAGCAAACCAGGTCAGTGGTTTGAATTGAGAGTGACTGGTCCTGAGTAATCAAAACATCAATAATGTTTTAGATTTTGGATTTCACTCGATTTATTTGAATCCTCTTACTCCTGTGAGATGACAGAAAGAAAAGCCTACCCTGAGAGTGGAGCTATGTTGTGAAATCCAGTTTTAACTGCCTTCCCAAACACAGCAGGCAGAGTGTGTGTGGGTTGCTATAGAAATGATGGCTGCCGAGCCGGCCTCTTACACGTCTGGCACATCTAGAGCAGGTGCTCAGTCATAATCGGCCCGGGGAGTGGATCTGTCTCCCCCTCCGCTGGGACAGGACTGCTGACACTATGCTGGGCTCCCTAGTCTTGTAGGTAAGTCATGGCCAGCTTGCCCCTGGAGGTGGAGTTTATTTAAATGCAAATCCATTTCATTTATTTGTCAATGTAGGTCCATTGATGTAGAAAGCATATTTGTAGGGGTGTTACTTGGGGAGATCAGGTGGGGGGGTGTGCAGAGGAGAGTGAGAAATATCTGCACTATTCTCTCAAATTTGATGCGAACCTAAAACTATTCTTTAAAAAATGAAGTCAGAATCATTTTTATATGCCTCTCTGACCACGAGTGTGATCACAGGGTCATCTAGGTCACCAAGTATAACTTAGAGACTGCCAAGGACTTGCTTAAACGTGTTTTCAAGGCAAACCCAGAACTCTGACGTGGAGAAATAGGTAAGATATACAGATATTTAAAATCATGTAAATATTAAACCATATGTCTAGATGGAGGATCTCAGAGTAGTATGTTGTGGTTTGACTGACATAGGGATGCACTGTGTTAAACTCTTTGTCTAACAATTGAAACACATGTTTTGTTTGTTTTTTGGGTTTTTTTTGTTGTTGTTGGTTTTGGTTTTGGTTTTGTTTTGTTTTGTTTTTTATTTTTTTTGTTTGTTTGTTTTTTGCCCCTGGAAGAACAGATGTGACAGTTAAGGGTATTAAACAAAGGAAGGGATTGGCTTACCTAAGAGTGATGTCAGTGTATCCCTAAGAAAGACAAACAGGCCATTTCCAAGGGAAAAACAAAGAAACATCCTCACTGTGGAGCAAGGATGACCTCGAACTTGTGACTTTAATGCCTCTGCCTGCAAGTGATGGGGTTTTAGGTACACACCTGGTTTATGGAGTGCTGGGGAACTGAATGTAGAGGTTTTGTGCATGCTAGAGAAAGGGCCCATTTGCAAAGTATGAAAATCAGCCTGAGAGGGAATTGGGTTTTGATGAGATTTATAGGAGGGGAGGGGATAGTTTGTTGGCAAAGAGAATTGGTGGAGCTGGGGTGGCATTGGGGTAAATGCTTAGAGCCCAGTGAAATCCTCATCTTGACAAAGGTCTTGGGGCAGGGGCACAGACTGTCCAATCCGCTTTGCTTTTGGAGACTAAGTTGGGGTGGGGTAGAGTTTATTGCTGTGAATCTGATAGCATCCCATTGCAAAGTTCCACCCCTAAGGATGAGAGTTAGACTTAGTAATACTTGTGCTGCCCTGTGGACTGATCTAAGAAGAGGGACAATTGTTTTCCAGTGTTGCCTAGCAACTCAGCAAACAGCCTTGTAATATCCATCCATTTGCAAGCATTGTTAAGGCTTTTGTGTTGGTGGCCTCCTTGGAAAGATAATTTTCAGAAAATTAGTTCTTGGGTAGCTGTGGTTTGGGGCACTTTTGTTTTAAAACTCTATTCTTAGGGTGTTGGTTTTCTTAAAGTATCACTTTGTGTAGAACTAGCATTTACCAGGCTTGGATTTCACCAAAACCATTTTTAGCAAGCCTGACAAATGCGTATTGCCTGCTTTTGTGGTTGGAGAGTTTACAAGTCAGTCTTTCTCAGGGAAGCCCTGCATTCTTTGACAGTTAACCCCGAGTCCCTGGTGGCGTTGGTAGGGTGTGTGTGGCAACTGCATATCCTGCCGGCTTTTCCACCACCAGGAAGCATCTAGGCCTTTCCGTGTGCTACTATTTGGCCTGTGTAGCTAGAGTTTTTCTGGTCCTGCCTGGCCCATGGTCAGGACAAATCTCTCTCACCCGTAGCCGCACAGACCCAACCAAGTAAAAACACAGAGATTTATATTTCTTATAAACTGTATGACCGTGGCAGGCTTCTTGCTAACTGTTCTTATATCTTAAATCAACCCATTTCTATTCATGTACAAGTTGTCACGTGGCCCGTGGCTTACTGGTACCTTACATCTCGCTTTTCATAGCGGTGGCTGGCAGCGTCTCCCTGCCTCCACCTTCCACTTCCCAGCATTCTCTTCTCTGCTTGTCTCGCCTATACTTCCTGCCTGGCTACTGGCCAGTCAGCAGTTTTATTTATCAATCAGTCATCCAGAGCAGACCTGTGTTTTAAGCAGAAATTTGATGTTTATTTTACTATAAGCCTAAGTGAAAAATAACTAGGACATTAATGCACCATAAGTAATTTTAGAGTTGTTGTTGTTTGACACAATCTCATGTATCCCAGACTGGCCTCAAACTTGCTAAGTAGCTGAGGATGACCTTGAACTTCAGACTGTCCTGCCTCCACCTCCTGAGTGCTGGGATTTCAGGGATACATTACCACATCCAGTTCATGCTGAGGATGGAATCAGGGCTTTGTGAATGCAAAGCAAGTACTCTACCAACTAAGCTACACACCCAGCTCCCCAGGTGTGTGTGTGTGTGTGTGTGTGTGTGTGAGAGAGAGAGAGAGAGAGAGAGAGAGAGAGAGAGAGAGAGAGAGAGAGAGCGCACATATGTGTACTGTTTATGTGCAGGTAGGTGTTGGTGAAGGCTGAAGCGAGTGTCAGACCATTGCAACTAGAGTCGCAGGTGGTTGTAAGCCCACCAGCATGGGTGCTGGGAACTGAACCTGGAAGAATAGCCAGTGCTCCTAACCACTGAGCCGTCTCAAGCCCCCAGATATTGTTAACACACATTACATCCACTTCCTTTCATGTGAAAGAGTAATTACAAAGTAAAGGTATCTTTGGTCAGTTTACACAGGTTATGTACAGTTCTAGCATTACGGAGAACACGGAGCCACAGACCAGTGATCACAACACATTGAACTTGAACGCCCACTCTCATGGCGTATGAGCTAGGGCCAGTTACTTAGCCTTAGTGGGCCTCCGACTTCACATCCCTGAAGGGAGTATAGTAGCCAGAGTCCCTGCGTCATAGAAATGTGAGTGGAGAGGAATTACAGCAGGGCCAGGCACTGAGGGGAACCTTCATATCTGCCCCCCCTCACCCACCTTCTCCTTCACTCTCCTCCTCCCCATCATTCCCATCATCTCCCCTTCACCGTCTTTTCTTCCTCGTCTCTCTCCTCTCCCTCATTTTTCCTTCTCCTCTTCCTCCTCTCCCCCTCCTCTCCTTCTTTTCCTTTCCCCTTCCTCCTCTTCTCCCTCCTTTGCTTCCTCCCTCTTCTCTTTCCCTCTCTTTCTCTCTCACTCCTTCATCTAATCACCATCATTGCCGTGGCCACTGCTCTTAGTCCATATACAGTTTGCAAGTTTTTGGTGCAGTCTACTGGACCCCGTGATTGTGTTAGTGTGGCCCTCCAGTCTGCCCTCAGGATGAGTCTCTGGGACACTCCAGCCTCCTAGCCTGATGTCAGTGCCCATGTTCTACTGGCTGTTCCATACTTTTAATATCATTCACTGTCTGGAATCGAACTTCCAAATAACTCCTGAGTTCAGGATAGGTTGTCCCTCGTGCGGAAATGTGTCTGTGTGCAGAACGACTCCCCCATCTCTGCTCCTTTCACTTGTTTGAGTACCACTGGCTTTGTGGTACCCTGTGCCACTGTCTTCTCTTCACAGGAGAGGGCACTAAGAACAGGTATTTGGTGGAAAACATTAATATTGTATGGGGGTGGACCGTGATGTGTATATGTGTGTGTGCAGAGGATAACCTTGTGGAGTCAATGCCTTCCATCCTCTCCTTCCGCCGTGTGTGGTTCCCAGGATCAAACCCACGTCGGCAGGCTTACATGGCAAACACTTATCCTTCTGTGTCATCTCACCATCCCAAGGACACACACACCTGAGATGGGTAAAGATACCTCATGTCTGGGATAAGATTCACTGCTTCTAAACTGAGGCCTGAAGCCCCAGGGTGCTTTGGGATCTGATAGTTGTATGCAGGGATTTTCAGGCTGAAGGAGTGTTTAATGGTGATCTTTGAAATTGCATGAAAATGTTCAACATCATTTGGAATCAATATAAAATTTAAAATTATCAGATAATCTTATTATGTGAATTTGTATTTATAAATGGACTGTTTTACAATGGGAAGGAATAGGTGTAGTGTATAAATAATACACTCCGTGCATGATAAGGAAAAGTGAAATCAAATGTGTTTTAAAAAGTTTTACACTTAAGTTGATGTTTTCAGGAGCAAGTGAGCTGGCTCAGTGGCAACAGTGTTTTCTGAACAAGGATGAGGACTTGAGTTTGGATCCCCAGCACCCACACAGGAGGATCCTGGGGGCCTTCTTGTTAGCTAGTCTGGCTAACCATTGAGCTCTGAGTTCAGTGAAAGATCCTGGCACATGTGCACACATGCACACATGTACATACAGTGCACACATAAGCAATTTAAAAAAATAACCAAGTTACATTTGTAGTCAGAATTTTACTTTGAGGTGGCATGCCCTTGTTTCTGCTTCCACACACCTATTTTGGTTTTGTAATTTGCTATGAGCTATAAGCTCACCTGTGGTGGCCCGTTTTGTGTGTCAAGTTGACACAGCTAGAGTCATCAGAGAAAGAAAAAGGAGAGCCTCAGTTGAGGAAATGCTTTCATTAGATCCAGCTGTAAGGCATTTTCTCAATTAGTAATCAACAGCTGAGGGCCCAGCCCATTGTAGATGCTGCCATCCTTGGGCTAGTGGTCCTGGGTTCTAGAAGAAAACAGGCTGAGCAAGCCATGGAAAGCAAGCCAGTAAGCAGTACTCCACCATGGTCTGTGCATCAGCTCCTGCCTCCAGGATCCTGCCCTATCTGGGTTCCTGTCCTGACTTCTTTCAGTGATGAACAGCAATGTGGAAGTATAAGCCAGATAAATCCTTTCCTCCCCAATTTGCTTTTTGGTCATAGTATTTTGTCAAAGCAATAGAACCCCTAAGACAAGTTGGTACCAGGGACTGGGGTATTGCTGTGCTAGGCCTGACCATGCTTTTGTTTGAAGGAATATGGACTTTGGGACTGTGAATTAGAAAAACCACTTTAAGTGCTGCTTAATGGGCCATCCTAGTAGGAGCATGGAAGACAGTGGTGCTGAGTGTGATTTGAACTATGGGGGGGGGCTGGCTCAAGAGGTTTCAGAGGAGAAGAATTTTAGTATGTTGCCTAGAGATTCTTGTGATATTTTGGTGGGAAAAAAAAGTGACTGCTTTTTGCCCTTGTCTGAAGAGTCTGCCTGAGGCCAGAGTAAGAGATTTGAATTAATTCAGTTGGCAGAGGAAATCTCAGAACAGCCTAGTATAGACTCTGATGTGTGGTTACTAGTTAGCGTTCATGCTTATAATGATTTATAATGAAAAGGAGCAAGCTGAGGAGAAGGGGAGCACCAGGAAGTGGAATGGAGCTAAATCCTGCATTCAAGGAGATAAACAGATTAAGAAATGGAATAAAGGGAGTGGTGACCTTAGGGCAAGAGGCCACCTAGCTAAGTTTCCAACTTGTGAAAAGAAATTAAAAACGTAGAGCCAGGTGTGGTGGCGCACACCTTTAATCCCAGCACTCCAGAGGCCGAGGCTGGTGGATCTCTGAGTTTGAGGCCTGATCTACAGAGCAAGTTCCAAAAAAGCCAACCTTAGGCAGTAAAAGAAACCACCGAAAACAGAAAGTCAGTGAAGATGTTACTGAACCAGGCGGCCATGTTTCAGCCCCAGTAAGCAGCAGAACTTGGCAGCTTTGGCCAGGTAATTCTGGAGCTAAGGATAGAAGAAAAAGGCTATAGAATTTGCCTCCATGACTAAGGAAAGCCACTGAGGCCAGACATGTATCAGGGGGTGTCCCTAGAGAGGTCATTTTGTGAAGCTGTGAAGTTGAAGCCTGGATTGCCTTGGAGACCCCAAGATGTTAGAGATGCCAGAGTCATAGTTTACCTCCTGAGGAAAGCTGCTGACAGGGAGTGGAACCAGCCCAAGAGAAAGAAGTGTGTTGCAGCCAACAAAGCTGAAAGGAGTTGGAGATGTGAAGAGCATTTCCAGATTAGACACAGAGATACAAAGTTTGGAGTTTGCCCATCTGATTTCTTCACTATGCTCCCTTTCCTACATTTTAGAATGATAATGTATATCCTTTGCCATCATACGTTGGAAGTATGTGATCTGGGTTTTATTTTGATTTTATAAGGTATTATAGTTAAGAGATTGCATGAACCTCAGAAGAGACTTGGAACTGTAGACTTTTAAACATTGTTGAGACTGTGATAGGCTATGGGGACTTTTGAAGTTGGACTGAATGCATTTTTATGTCATGATATTGTTACAAGCTTATGGGGGTGAGGGAATGGAATGTGGTGGTTTGAAAAAAAAAATGGCCCCCAAAAGGAGTGACACTATTAGGAAGTGCTGTGGGATGGTCTGTATGTCAAGTGTGTTGCTCTGATTGGTCAATAAATAAAACACTGATTGGCCAGTAGCCAGGCAGGAAGTATAGGCGGGACTAACAGAGAGGAGAATTGAGAGAAGGAAGGAGGGGGGGACCCTGCCAGTTGCCGCCATGACAAGCAACATGTGAAGATGCCGGTGAGCCACGTGGCAAGGTATAGATTTATAGAAATGGACTAATTTAAGAGTAAGAACTAGATAGCTAGAAGCCTGAGCCATTAGGCCAAACAGTTTAAATAATATAAGCATCTGTGTGTTTATTTTATAAGTGGGCTGTTGGACTGCTGGGGCTTGGAGGGACCCAGAGAGAAAACTCTCCAGCTACAAGGAAGTGTGGTTTTGTTGGAGTGGGTGTGGCCTTGTTGGAGGAAATGTGTCACTCTGGAGGCAGGTTTTGAGATCTCATATATGCTCAGGCCACACCCAGTGTCTCAGTTCACTTCCTGTTACCTGCAAGATGTAGAACTCTCAGCTCCAATACCACATCTGCCTACATGCCACCATGTCCCACCTGCCATGATAATAATGAACTGAACCTCTGAATGGTAAGCCACCCCAATTAAATGTTTTCCTTTACAAGAGTTGCTGTGGTCATGGTGTCCCTTCACAGCAACCTAAGTGAGACCTCATCTAAACTGGGATATCATTAACAAGTATGTTTGTGGGCCTGATACATATATTGGATATGCAAGTTCATGCACCTGTGTGCATGCTGTGACGTCCAGAGAAGGATGTCAGGTGTCTTCCTCTGTGATCCACCTGTCTCTACCCCCAATGCTAGGGTTACAGGCACAGGCAGCCACACTTGGCTTTTTACATTGGTGCTAGGGAATCCAAACTCAAGACCTCATTATTTCCCAGCAAATGTTCTTACCCAGTGAGCCATCTTTCCAGCCTCCAACACATGATTTAAAAAAAAAAAAAAAAAAAAAAAAAGTCCAATGCATTATGTGGTAGACTTCTTTATTTATTTTTAGAGTGGTTTTGTGCATTTATTGAGTCTGAAATTTCTGTAAATGTTGGGGATTGTCCTGCCCTTAAGCAGGTTGCTAGAAAATGAGATATTTGAGGCCTACCTTCCAACACAGTGTAAGACTTCGAGTCATAAAGGACCTAACACTCTGCCCTGAATAGGTGATGATCCTGATACTGTGGTTCTTTCAGCCTCTCTCCTGGATGACCCCTCTCAAACCATCTGTGTGCACACCTGCATAGGCACACAAGCATGCAGAACAAGCTCAGCACATTCAGACCATGTTGCATTGGAAGTTCTGGCAAAAGGACCCCTGCTGGCTCCTTCATATACCACACAGATGTGATCATCCACAACAGCCCACAGATTTCAGATATGCAGTATGAAGTTGGCCACAGTGGAAGGGGAAGAAAAAGTTAAGGCCACAACTGAAAAAAATTGGACCCAACCAAAATGTAATATAATGTAGTCATTCTTAGCTGGATACATTGGATTTCTATAAGCCAGTGTCTTTCATCGTTTTTTTAGACCAAACCTGAGATGGGGATACCATCTCTCCTATCAGAAAACAGCTGGAGCTTAGCCCAGGGAGTGCTCAGAGCACACAGTGTCTGGGCCTGGGTGTGGAGATAAGGGGGTGCAGACTACCAAGCTTCCCTTCCCAGGATAGGGATCTCCGTGCATGGGAGGACCCTTCACTGAGCGTGAAGTTACCTGGGGGCACTAAGCAAAAGTTACTTCCGCTCCTACTGTGTTCAGCCCACCTGTCACTTTGGGGATCTCTGACTGTCGTCTTTGAACGCTCGGCCAGTATTTTAAAAACAAAAACAGACTTGCCATGGAATGCTAAGCCTGGATTTCCTTTTTTACAAATCGAACAAGTGCTAGAGAGGTGGCTGGAGGTTAATCCCCCAGGCCCACTCCATGAAAGGAAAGAACGGACTCCAGCAAGTTGACCTTTGACCTCCACGGGAGTGCCATGGTATGCATGCACACACACAAAATAAGTGTAAGCGCTAGAGAGATGGCTCAGGAGTTAGGAGCATTTGCTGCTCTTCCAGAGGACCTGGGTTTGGTTCCCAGTACCAACTCAGGTGACTCACAACGCCCTATAAGTCCATCTCCAGGAAATATGATTCCTTCTGGCCTCCAGGGACACCCTCACACACATTTTATACACTCACACAGACACATACATTATACATATAAATAAAAATAAATCTTTTAAAATAAATGTGGTAAAAATTTTAATTGAACAATTCATTTATCTATTTTTTTTTAATTTTTCCCTTTTTGTGTGGGTGTTTGGTCTACACGTATGTCTGTGCACCACAGTGCCCATGGAGGCCAGAAGAGGGTGTCAGATCCCCTGTGACTGGAGTTACAGGTGGTAGTGAGCCACCATGTGGGTGCTTAGGATCAAACCTGGGTCCTCTGGAAAAGCAGCCAGTGAGTGCTCTTACCACCTCTCCCGCCCCAGAGCATGGAGTTATTGAACATCATCTTCATGCCGGCGCTCTCTCTCTCTCTCTCTCTCTCTCTCTCTCTCTCTCTCTCTCTCTCTCTCTCTCTCTCTCTCTCTCTCTCTCTCTCTCTCTCTCTCTCGGCTGCAGACTCTGGGGCTTTTGTTCTTAACTGAGGCAGTAAAGCCACGTGCATGGATGAAGTCAGGACCATAGGACAGTTAAGCAGAGTGCTGTAGAGGGGATAAGCTGGTCAGAGCCTGTGGAGAGGAGACGTTTGAGCTGATAGCCTAAAGACACCTCGGCGCCTGCTCTGGAACTATTTTAGTCGGCAGAGTAGGCGGAGATGCAGTGGTGCGCCGCAGGGTCTTGATTTTGAACGTTTGGCCTCACACACAGCAGCCATGTTGCTGAGTACCCCTTTCCATCATACAACAACGTGCTTTCTACACTCATTTGATGCTATCAACCCCTGGTATGGTCTGCCAGGGGCTGAATTACTTCCTGAACAGATGATCAAAACTACTTATAAAGGCACTTTCAGCAGCGGCCACTCCAGTCCTAACAAGGTCTACGTATCTGAAGGCTTTGCGATTGCAAATGCAGTCTACGGGTGAGTGGGCTGACATCGCCCAGGAGCTTGTTGGAACAGCCCAAGGCTTTCCTCCAGACCTGCTGAACCACAGTGTACACACACACACACACACACACACACACACACACACACACACACTCCTCAGTCTTAGCAAGGCTTTCAGTGAGCTGTGGAAACAGGTTCCCTGTTGTGCCATCTTTCATTCTGAGCCATTTTTCTAATGCTGAGGACCCCAATCCTGTCTGCTCACCCCACACGCTCCTTTGTGACTATAGTGGTAGGATTTTGCTAATTGCTCGGTGGAAACTGAACACTGTAGTCGGCACAGTGGATAATAAACCAAATTTCTCTCCAGGTAGGGCTAATTAATTTCATACCTTAGCAGTCTAAGTTATTGAAATCTCTGTGTTACAAATGGAAGATTCTTACTGTCTTATCCACATGATCACATATCTGGTACTTCTGGCTAGCTCTTTAGACAGGAGCGGTCCTTTAGCCTTTCAAAAGCCTTGATGGAAGGAAAAGCCCATTATGGCTCCTTTCCTAAAACTTATTTCTTAGCTCGTCAAGCCCTTAAAGGGGAAAACAAGCAGTCGTTTAAGTTCGGTTAATTTCTAAGATTAGCCAGATACAGTGGCACATGCCTGTCATCCAAACCCCTGACCAGCCTGGGCATGTGTAAGACCCTTGGCTGGATCTCCAGCACAAAAATAAACTAAGCAATTAAATTAAACAAATATTTTAATTTAGCTTTAGAAGTCTCAGGGGCCCAGGATTCAGCTGAGCCAGGTTAAAACACTTGTCCTGCAAGTCTGATGACCATCTCCAGAACCCACAGACAAAGCTAGATATGGGGGCGTGCATCTGTGATCCCAGAATTTCTAGGACAAGATGGGGGTGGAGCTAGGAGAATGTGCCAGAAGCTCCTCAGGCCAGCAAGCCTGGTGTAGGAAGCACAGCAACAGAAATGAGAGACCCTGCTTCAACAAGGCGGAAGACACGAACAGGCTCCCAGCCAGTGTCTGCAAACCCCCACACACGCACTGTAGTACACACGTGCCCAGACACGTGCACATGTACACACACACACACACACACACACACACACACACAAAAAAAAAAAAAAAAAAAAAAACATGAAAACTTTCAAAAAGTTAATCTCCTCCTCAGAAACTACCATAAATATTAAAAGCATGTGTTGAGTGACTCCAGGCTTCAAACACAGGGTCCTTGGCTACCGTGAATTCCCCTTCATTTTATTCTTGTTGAGACCAGTCCTGAAATCTGCTTGTTCAAAGGAAACAAAACATCCCATAAAACTTCTGCTCTTCTGATTTCTAAAAAGAGAGAAGTAATTACTCAAGAAATATTTTGCTGCCCGATGGTAGCACATACCTTTAAGCCCAGCCCTCAGAGAAGCAGAGGCTGACAGATCTCTGTGAGTTCAAGGCCAGTCAGAGAGCTACACAAAGAAACCCTGTCTCAAAAAAAGAAAGGAAGGAAGGAAGAAAAGAAAAAAGAAATATTTTGCGATAAATTAACAGAGGATGTTTGCTCTTAACTGATTTCATAGGAAAAATCATTCCAGAAAAGGTAACTGACCTATTCAAAGCCTGTCTTCTTTTTCAGTATTGTAACTGTAGAAATGGTGAGTGCTGCTGCTGTATGGTAAATGTAGCTCAAGAGCTCCAGGACTCTTTTATAGTCTGTTTCCATTATTCTCTTTGGAGCTAAGGTCTCACCAGTCGGTCCAGGCTGATCTTGAACTGACCCTACTCCTGTTCAGGTTCCATAGTGCTGGGGTTACAGGTGTGCACTACCATGCCCGTCTGAGGTTATTAAACATCTGCAATATAACTCTAGAGTTCTGACCTTGATGAGCTTTCCGCTGCTTGTTCATGTTCGTCGCTATATGAGCGTCAAGTCCATGTGGGCTCCCTAAACTTGCTCTGACTAGTGGATAAGTACCTAGTGAAGTATTTAGAGCATTCTGAAGAGCTCTGACGACATTGACTTGGGTCAGCTTCCAAGAGACAATTCATGCAGTAATTGATGAATCTAGATGAGCTTAATTGTCATTCGTGCCACGATATCTTGTGTGTGTCTCGTGCTTGGTGATTGAGTTTTAGGGCTCTATCTATTTATTGTAGGCGTCAACTGACGAACTAACATCCCAGCAATGACTCAGAACTTATATCGTCGTGTAACGCAGACTAAGGCTAAGCCTCCATTTCTGCAAAGCACATCACACTATCTCATGTTAGAACTTACCAGACATTAGCATATGCTTGGATGCTTATTGACAGCAAGATGTGTCACAGATACAGACACGAATGTGACAGTGGCACCGGCTTGGAAAGGTATACTTGTCATTTTAGGGTGAGGCTATGCAAAAGACGCAGGTGATCGTTACTCACATGGAAACGTTTTCGCACAAACGCAGATTTTGACGGCACAACCAGAGAGCGACGAAAATAGACGCCGAGCTGGGTTCACGTGTCCCTGTAGCCCAGCACGGTAAAATGGAGGGAGGAGAGGGAAATTTTCCAGAGAAGGATCGATTGCGTTTAGAGGAACTGATTGAGGAAGTAAACAGTATTCCGACAGCACCTCGTTGCCTGTTCAATAGTATTTCTGAAAACAAATAACAGAAGGAAGGCCGGGAGTGTTGGGGACGAGGCTTAGTTGCGCCTCAACAAAATTCTCGATAGCGCATACACCCTCAGTCGAGGTAGGCGAAGATGATTCGAGAGCGCAGAGCACACAGTGACCCGTTTAGAGGGAGAATTCACGCATTTATAAGCTGCTGGATGGCCAAACAGCCCACTGAGAGCAGGCGCACAGCAGGTGGGCCTTGACATTTCCAAGTGTAGCTTCGAGTAAATCCATAGATATATGGACTCGATAGCTGATTCAATCGCACTAATACCAATAGAACCGGTGTTAATCCAAGAATGAACATCAACAGTAAACTGCCGTGATGGAGCGTAGCAATAGGCTACACTCACAATGAACAATACCGTTAAAACAGATACCAACTAAATTTCTAATAATCTGAAGCAAACAATCTGAATCTTGAAGCATAGGCAATAGCCTGGTTAGTTGAGAACAAGAAAAATCTAGTAAGAACACTGTATATGCAAACCTTGTGTGGGCACAGAAGAAGAAGAATAATACTCACATGTAGGTAAATAGCGACTAGTGGTCAGGTGTTACCACTGGCCTGACAACGCCTCGAAGCATAATATAACAATGTTGTGTGAAGAACCACAATTCCAGGGTCAAAGGAATATAACCAGATGGTCTAAATCAGGAGCAGTTGCTTCAGAAGCTTGTCACCTGAAGCTTGGATCTCATAAGGAATCACTCGTTTCAGGACATAGTGGTGTGCTCGTATTAGTGTCTGTGGTAGAGCTACACGTCTCTCAGTCTCAAACTAAGTCATAAAATAAGTGAATGCCAGCGCTAGATATATCATAGAAGAGGTCCTTTATGCTATATAGACTGTAAAGGTCATACTGTCGAGTTAACTGGGCACTCTCTGTTTTATTTGCGTGGAGTTTTGTATAGTGACTCGGATACTTTAGAGTACTAATATATAGAGAAAGATGCTCGGAGCCAGTAGAGTGTAAAGTGCACTAAATATCTCTCTGTTTGATCACCTTGTAAATCCATAGCAGAGTGGTCAAGTATCAGATAAGTCTTTTTACGAATATCTTGATTACCTATGCTTCTCACTGTGTGATGTTTATAGGTATGGCTGTATAAGTGCATACTGAGAGTCAAAACAATTAGTCATTTTCATATCCTCTCAGTGTACTCCAATGTCTTTGTCATTAGAGCATTGTAGCCTATGATCTTTCGTGCATTATTAGCTCACGAAGCGCCTGTATAATCCGCGGAAGATCAGGTGGGCGACTTTTGTTAAAGAGTGATACTACAGGAATAGGCAGAGTATTAGACAAAGGAACGAGCGAGATTAGTATAATGATTTAACCAAAAGACAAGAAAGAAGCAGGCAGACGGTATTAAGAATCTGAGGTCATTTGCTTGACTTTCTTATCATGTCTGTGAGGTCAATGCAGAAGAGGGTGTTTTCATTTTGTAAGTGGGCATCCATATGTGAGATGTTTATGGCATCAGCATGATGACGCTCTCGCGCCCACAGTATGCATTCTACACTAGGATTTAATACAATATTCTCGTTTTATTACAGAACATAAGGAGGTGAAGTAACTTCCAATAGACTGCTCGTCTCATAGATTGTAGCATGTTTTAGCGACCTGGACTATTGGCATAGTTTCAACTCCTATAAAGCATCAAATTAAAGTGTAGAGGACAACAATCTCAGCATGCAGATTGTGTGGGATAGCGCAGGCCACTCTCGTCAATGAATGGTTGGCTAAAGATGATCACATAAGGGGCGTTCAGCGGTCGAAAATTTTACAATAGAGTAGGTGTCTGTATATTTTGATTAAGAGCATCCAATAAACTTAAATTCCTTCCAGAGAGCTGTCTAGTCGCCAAGGCCTATGTCAACGAAACTCACGCAGGTGCGTATAGGGTCCTCAGCATATCTTCTTAGTGTCTATGTGATTAGCCTGGCATATCATAGTAATTATATCGTATAGATCTCGGGTGTATTAAGAACTCTCAAACATAGCGATGTGAATAGAACCGACTCAGATTGTCTTTCTCGCCACTAACTAAGTTCACACCGATCGCCAGCTAATCCATAATCTCATAGGCACCTCTCCCATAAACATGAGGCAACATCACCCATGCTTGAAGAATGATTTCTCGAATATTTCATGGTCTCTAGTTCTAATCTCTCAAGGAGTATTACATTCAGTGACACAAAAAAAAGAATCTACAATTTGCGGTTCAGGGGGCACTTATGTTTGCTAATTGGGTCTTGACCTCCATGTACACTGTAACACCTTCGGGTCTGTGAAGTGTCCTAAGCTACTCCATACTCTATGATAAGGGCTGGCGAACACGATGGGCTACACATGGATAAGGTGTGCTATGGGGCAATCGATAACAGGAGCAAACATTTTGTGTATACCAGAAGTAAGCAATGTCGTATGAGACGACCCACCCTGGCACCCTGACAACAGATAAGCTCAGTAGATGTGGAATTAGCCCATGAGCTTATATAGGTAGACAGCTATATTCATAGGTATATTCTTAGGATTCGTCTTAATGTCTGGAATTGATTTCGTTGGGCACTGAACTTAAGACGTTCGCACTTAGCTGGATATGGTATCAGCACATGTCGCACTCATATCTCAACGACACAGGCATAAAAGGAATGTAGTAGAGTCTGAGTCTCTAGATTAATTAAATAATGCGTCTCTCACTATGTGTCGTAGACCTCAGTTTTCTTCAAAGTTAGGAGTGCGTGGAGTGGGCCTACGCTGATGAAGTATCCCCGCTAGGGAGTGAGATGTTGACGTACCTAATTCCTATATGAGGCTCATCCTAATAGCCTGTTTGATGATCATCCGGTCACTGTGTGAATCTCTCTGCTTCTCCATTAGAAAGAGTTTCAATAGCTTTATAGAAGCACATTTGAATGGTTAGGATTATGCTCGATTATTATTCCAGTGCATAGCTCTCAGTCTTCTCCTTTCGTGATCTCGAGCAGAGAGAATACCCCATTGAGCGTGCTCTTCATACGAAACGACGCTCATAACCAGAGTGGTGCATAGTGCAAGCTCAGAGGCTCGATGCTCTCGAGCTATGACTGTCGTCAGCGAGCTTGAGCGGGTCAACGCCAACTCAGACTGGAGCGCTTTGGACGCTCACGAAGTGCATTTGACTGTCGTCGCCTTAGTGAGTCTTCCTAAGAGCGCGCCAGACGCCTAGTGCTGCGCTCTAGATTCTAGCTCTAGCACTGATAGGTCCCTTCCTGTTCAGCTTCTCCTGTACCATCCAGAGTGTAAACCAACATGTTCAAGTACTGATAGACATGGCTATTACCGTCAGTGTGGTGACCTATGCTGTATGTCACACTGCTTGCCACAGATTACGTGTTGCTGATCTACCACCTCAGCCCGTGATAGCTCAACAATGGTTACATGTTGATATAATAGCAGAGAGAGTCTTACTGGAAAGGATGAGTTTAATCTCGAGGCCTCTAAAGGAAATAGTCCATAGTGTCCAAGAATGCGCAGGCAATAGCACAGGCAGAGAGCATGCAGAGAGGTTGGTGGGAGAGATTAGAAAGGAATACCAGAAGCTCAGATGAGAGCAAGGAGAGATACTGGTGCCACCGCAGATCCCCATTCACACGCGCCGATGGCAGTGTCATGTTGTACAAGTGGCTGTGTGCGGCTCGCTCGTGAGTCTCCGTGGAAGCACGTCAAACGTGTTAGGAATCTTTCTATCTACGGGAAGTCGCTGTGATCAGAGGACTCTGAGCTTTACAAGCGAGTCACTACGATTATGCCATCCAGAAAGGTTCGCTCCTAGCACCACGTCAGAAACGGCTGCTGAAGTCATATCATGGTCCTCAATACATAAAGCTAGGCAAAACCTCTCTTCACCTGCGCTGATCATGCTATCTAGACTCTCAGCGTACTCGAAGCAGATGGCCTGCCTGCTCTCCTGCACCTATGAAGGTACCTTTCAAGCACCCTGCGCATAGCACCCAGCCCGCACACATAACGGTCATTCAGACACAGGGCCCTTTAAGGAGCTTTTGTCTCGCTTCTCTGCTCTGAGGTCTTTCTCACCTGTTAAATGGTATCCAAGTCTTTTCCTCTCACCATAAGCACAATAACCACTTCTCTAGTGCACCTGTGTACGCAGGTGCGAGATACCCGTCCGTGCCTGTCTGCCTCCATGGTAGGAAACTTCATATATCGATCGTATGCCTCTCCAGGCAGAACAGGGCTCAGGTAATGAAGAAGCATGTGTTCCGACAGCAAGTGGTCGATTAAATTCTTGTGTGGTTAAATAGGTAAGCTATACCTCCTCTCACACACAATGAAAAAAAAAAGAGCAAAAAAAAAACACAGAAATATACTTGGAAATTGCTCTTGCTAGTAACTTAGCATGTCACGATCCACGACAGTGTCACACTTTTGTTCACTATTGTGTGTGCATTTTATAGAAAGGCATTGCCTCAAAGTTAATGGACTCTTCCGGCGTGGCGTGTGTGTTCCCTTCCAGTTTGGAGCCAAATATGGACATACCATTATTGTCACCTCACTGTTTACTGTAAGGCTGAGGGTTTTTGTCCGATGCGACCAACTAACCCCAGCGCTCGCTCTTATCTAAGTAATGTAAGTACTTGATGATCTATCATCTTTTCGATTGTGCCTCTAATTTCTATCTCAAGTGTGCGAGTTTAGTTGCATTACGTCTGTTGCTTGATATTCGTAGGTATTAAGCATTGATAGAGCGAGGGGTATAAAATTTCAATATGTGCCTTCAGCACTCTATTCTACAGAAACTATGTAAATCTAGCTCGGGCTCAATACTTATAGAACATGTTGATATACATGTATCTTATAAAGAGAAATTGATGGATACCAGTAAAAAGTCTTTTCCTAGAGAATGTAATAGAGATGTAGAACTTATTCGATGTATGGAGTTTCCGTCGACCAATAGACTACATGGATTTGCATCTTTTTGAAGTCAAGACAGAAGCTCTTAGCCATACCCAGGGGAGGTGTAGCAGAGTACCAGTAGCATCAGGTCATTGAAGGCGTAAGCGGTGATGGCAGGATAAAGCCGAGTGGCATGGGAAACCGTAAGATTGTCCTCTTTTGATTCACATGGTGTAGGTACCCATAGCTTCCCATGTGTTAATGGTATTCATTTCATAGATGGCTGATGCAGGCAAATATGCAAAGGGTTGCTCAGCTTGAGCCCATTCATGCCTGTGTAAACCTTTCGCGAATCTCGTTTTCACAGATGCCAAGAGCGGCTCCCTGAACTTGTGACTGCCAGGATACGTTAGTGGGTCCACACTGTTTCAGTTGCTTCTGCATGCATGTCTCCTTCCCCCTGTCGGTGGTCGATATTCTCTCTTCACTGCATCTTCTTCCTCCGTCTGTCTCCGCTCCCACTTTACTCGGAGAACAAAGCCTCCATAGCATCCCACCAAAGCCCCTCATTTTACCTTGAACGTTTTGTCCCCATATGGACGCATAATACTTTTTCGCATATCTTGCTCTATAATGCTCTAATTCCGTTAGTTACCACTGCGCAGTTCAACGCACTGTCACTATCCAGAATACTTGAATGCTGGACAAAGGGACCAAGTGGCTGGCAGTGTGGTGTGGGTCGCAGCCATAAAAGAAAAGGAGGTGGCGGCAAAAGCAGAGATGTCTTCCTGAACGGAAGCGAGCACATGTAGGCTGGTTTAATATTAGTGATGATATACTCGCGCTCTCAGACCTCGACTTGGCTATGACTGCAGCAAATGGATTTAATTTGTTAGTTAAATACTCTCCCGCTCTGTGTTCAGCTTTAGATTTGTGGTTGTGATTTATGGTGTAAAAGGCACAATACGCCAGCAGTCTGCGTCGCGATTTGATTATGAATAGAAATCATGGGATTACTTGGACTCAAAGGTCACCAGCTCTTGTCGATGCATACGGAGCAATATCCCATCTTAGTATACCCCATCTCCTCGCACGCAGCTCTGCACTCAACGCACATCTAATCTGGGAACTGAAACCAAAGAATCCGCATCGGCTGCATCCTGGCTAATCGAGGAACCGATAGCCTGTGATCTGGGTGCCATCGATAGTGGGTGGTAAGCCAAACCTGAGTCAGGAAGTGTGGTAAGTACTCGGCTATGGTCAATGGACATAGCGGGATGAACACGAGAGTATGTGTATGGTGTGTGTCATTCTTCCAAGTGGTGTATTTGTGTGGACGTCTTCTGAAATTTTTTGGAAACATACTAATCAGGGATTCCGACTTGCCTCTCGGGAGTAAACTATTACTAGGGCGCGGAAGTATAGAACTCTTCTCCGCATACAGTCAGACTCGTTCGTTTGCGCACTTTTCTTGTTGTACATTTCTCCCTACATGAGAGCCTAGTGGAACTACTGGTTCTCTCTGATGCTAAGTGGTCTTGTGGATTGAGCTCACAATTCTCAAGTCCCTTCCAGGGTATGTCTTCTACCACGTGACATCTTGAGATGTCGTTATCACGTAGACTGAGGCGACTCTATGGTCTCTAACGATGGTCTTAGAGGAACCTGGATACAGATCATGGAGATTGCTGACTCTAAGTTTTTAAGCTTATATTGAACAAAAGCAACAGCCATGAATTCTAGGCCTGTGTTGTCAATTAGAAAGTACTCAAATGCAGAACAACGTTTCATATGACACCTGGCCTTCCCCTATTAGACCTTTCTAAGACACTTGTGTTTGCGCCATGCCGTGTCGGAACAGGAAGGAGGGGTGGGGTATAAGGGTACGGCAGAGGCGAATCCCACCGAGGGGGCACGGCTTTCCACCCACTGTCCGATGTATGAGTGTGTATCGGGATTGAGACAAACTACAATGCGCCGACTTGAAGCAGCCGCTCATAAACTGAGGTTCATTTTTTTTGTGTCTCTTCTTCCTTAGTCATGAAATGTAAGACGAAAAACTCTCAGCTACTCTACTGCTTTTCATATCGACAATATGTGAACCATGTGCAATTTAGAGGGAGCTAATATATAAACTCATACGTGTAGATAGTTGACATCACAGAGGTAGTGTGTCCCGTGGAGCACATATAAGTTGGCAGGTATGTGGCATGACATTGTGGTCAGGTTCTATCGAGTTAGGGTACAGGATGATATGTGGCGGTGAGTATCGAGGTTCTACGAGTAGCTTGCAATACACTTGTGTAGTACAAGTCCACAGTTGCACGAGCTCTCTCTCTTGATATTCAAAAGGAGTATTAAGAGAAAGTGTAGACCATAAACCAAACTGGAAGGGGGACTCTGTTAGATCATGTGTGTCACTCGTGGTACCTCACAAATACTATGGCCTTTCGTGGCGTATCTACAGTCGAGACCATGCAAGTATGGGAACGCGGACCTAGCAGGGTTGCCTGCTGGATAATTGGTGAGCAAGTTTGCGTTGAGTACAATTTTCTCACGTAGTCTAGAAGAGGGCTAATACAGTACTCAATTAGCAGTAGAACTCTCTGAACTCAAAGATTCTGTACGTAGAAGACTCCGTATACTCTCACTGCAATCTTTCGAATGCAAGACGAGCACGAGGTAATAGGTCACAGAATATGAGAGTAGATGATAGAGGAATAGATTGAGACTGAATAATCTCTAGTTCACATGAGGATTAAGAAATTTCATGATAGTCTACAGCCTTGTGAGATATAGATCACTGAAACGCACATCCTCTCCCTGATCGATAGTAGATAATCACATTTAGACGAAGCGCAGAGACGGTAGAGTTTAAAAGACACTATTACCACAGGCGCTCTCGAATCATCCCCATGCCACGACAAAGGAAATTTAAATTCACATATTCGTATGGACGCTCTGTTAGAAATTATAGATAAATGAAATATAAGGACAAATCTAGTACTGTAGTGAACATAGTACGGATAGCCTAGATTTCTCCCTTAGATGGAGCTTATGATAACAGTTGTTGACCTACAACCAGACCATCTACGCTCCCAACACGCATATTGCGACAGAGACGAGCACTATCGAGAACGACTGAGGAGGATATTTTCAATTCACGGCTGAGGGATGTGGACGAGAACTAGAGTAAAGATAACGTAGCATCACCTGGCATATAGACACAAAATAGACTACGGATAAAATAAATCCGCTCCTCAATAATGACAACAAGCCTTAGACTGAGATAAAGAAATGTGATATTATGGGGCTTGAAGGTAAATACTAATCTAACGGTGGCCCTAGGTGTCCCTTTTCCAGCCTCCAGTCCAACCCCAGCACAACTCGCGGTCACTGCTCTGATGAGAGATATATTACTCTGAAGGCTGCGAGATTGCATGTCTCTGAAGCGAGTTGTTCTGTGTTGCAAAGAAAAGTGGTTGATAACTGGCGGGATAACTCATAGCTTAGTTTGGATAAGACAACAAGACACCAAACCCAAACACTGTCCACGTTCTTCCGCGGAAGGCAAGAAACGCTCTGCAGGCAGACTCTACCAGAAATGTTGTTACACGTCTTGCAGACGAGCAGTGGCTGTCCAGCTGTTCGAAAAGTCAGTGGATTTATCATCATTCCTATGTGCTGAACCCTATAGTAATCCAGTTCACTTAAGATGTCGTGGACGTGACTCCGAGGACTCCTAAAGCATTTTTGTGGCTCACGTTCATTAAATAGTGTTGCATACTGTTATGAATCTAATTGTATATATGATGAGGTGTGCATACTCCGGTGCCGGGTCATGCCCACAGGGGTGGATAACCAGCTTAGTCCATGAGGCGATCCAGTGCCTACAGTTGGGTAATATGGTGTCAGTTTTAAAGCGCAACAGTTTTATAGTACGAGTTCTATGCTCTGGTAATAGGAGATCCTCTGTTACCCACTGTGCCCTGCGTTAGAAGTTCAATCTTTCGAATCCCACAGGAACGTGGCTAAAGAGTGGTCTGGGCCTCGTGCACCAGGAAGGCAGCCAGCTCACGTGGACGTACATTGCTCCCCAGTTGGGGTACTGGGTGGCAGCCATGTCTCCTCCCATCCCAGGTAACACAAAGCCAGCAGTGGTGGTGATCCGAGTGGGTGTCTTTGGGGGCGGGGGTGTCTGAGCTCAGTGTTCATTTAAAAATAACTTCAACGGGCAGTTCCCATCCTATGTTTTAAAACATCAAATGATAGAGAAGGCTATTTTGTGGGGTGGGAAGTTGTGGCTGGAACTTTCCCGTGGAGGTCGGGCATAATGCTTGGAAATGGTCCTGTTTCCAGTTCCGTTTTGCTCAGACAGGACAGCTGCCATTGGGAATTCTTCAGTGTAAGTGCACAGGCTTCGACCTCTTCCCTGATTCCTGAAACAGCTGTGGCCTGGTGTGTATGTAAACTTGCAGGCCAAGCACTCAGCAAGAAGCCACTCCTGGGGGCTCCTTGAGACAAACTGCTTGGCTTAGCATTTCTGAACAACTTCAGTACAAGCCATCTGCCCAATGTGCAAAAGAATAATCTTCAGTTACGACATGTAGATTGACCCCTACTTAGGACATGACATAAATGTCTCGTGTATACATATATGTATACATATATGTATATATACTTATATAATCCCAGTGGTATTCCAGAATAATGTGCTTCTCCTGAGAATTCTTTCTAGGGATGGCTCCCATCCTTTAAAAGCCTTTAAAAAGCCAAGCCTCTTGGACTGCCACCTTGGAAAATTCGCTTTCCTCAACAGTGTTTATGCTCAGAGTACATCTTGGTTTTTGATGTGTGTTGTTTTTTAACACATGTTAAAACACATGTAGTTCTAGATAGGGGATTGAGGTGGGTTAAAAAACGTGCTGTGATTAAATGGTACCTCTTACAAAGTCACCTTCAATGCATTCCCAAATGAAGACTCAAAATATTTTAGCAACGGAATTAATGTTGAACCGCTAAGATTCATACTCCCAAGTAACTAAGAGGATAGAGGCGTTCCTAGACAGGTGTGGAAAAACCTTTCGCATGGATACCACATTCCCATCTGAAAAACTGACACTCTTGAGTGCTTTTCTCAGAGGCAATTGTTCTCACAGCATTGCCAGCATGAGCCTGGCACAGAAACACCCCATTTCCCTAATACGAAGTATCAAAAAGTAGACCAAGAGAAGGAGAGAAGGAAAAGAAATACCTCAGGTGCCAGAGTAACCGCCACAAAGTCCAGGTATTGAAGTGAACCTTCTTTTTAAAGATAGATTTCAAACAACTGTGGCTGTCAGTTTTCCCACCATGCAACAGATTATTAATATTAATATTAATATTAATATACGCTTTTATAATGAGGAAAGCAAGGGCTGCTCAACACAAGTCCCCCAGGAGTTTCCATGCAGTGAAGGAAGCAGCTCAGAGCTGTGAGAAGCAACCCCACCCCAGCCTGACCATGCGCGGCATGGGGGTGCACACGCGGGTAACCTCACCACCATTGCTTTTATTAAAATACATTGCAGTGGTGCTGTGCCTCCCTGAGCCCCAAACCAAGAAAAAAACAACTAGGGTTTTCTTCTTTAATTCTCTGCTTCAGCAGGAACTGAAGTCTAGTTGTGAGTTTTATGACGATTTCTTTTGGCAAAGGCTAAAATAATTACATTCTGAGTGCTTAACAAACCAAAGTTTAGCTCCTTGAGAGTAGTTTTATGTACCCAAAGTCTTTCCCCGGACACACACGCTTCTCTTCTTTTTTTTTCTATATGGAGGATCAAACCCGATGTCTTTGAACATTACCTTTGTATTAAAATGTCCTGTGAACAGTTAAGGCAGTGTGGAGTCGCTGTGGTAACTCACCCCACTTTCCCACCTCACTAAGTGGGTGTATTGGACATAGGATTTCCTTCTCCTCTGGACTCAGGAAATGTCACTGATTCCAAAGCCTGGTTAGCTTCCTTGGATTCATTTCTCTCTCGGAAGGATCTGGGCCAGGAGTGCTGGCAGAAGCGCCTGTCATCCAAGCACGAGAGGGGGGAGGAGAAGACTCGCTGCAAGTTCGAGGCCAGCCAGGGCTTACAGTGACATCCTGGGAAAGGAGAGACGGGGGAGCAGGCGAGAAAGGCAGGGAATGAGAATTTGTCCCCTTAAAAAATATTTCTAAAAATCTGCCATTGAACATCAAAACTAAATTTTTAATAAGGCAAATGGGGGTGCTTGTTTATAAATAATATGAAGCCACTGTGTCCCTTCTGTACACCGCAGAAAACTGGGCAAGAAGAAATGCCTAAGTGTTCTCATTCGGAGGTTTTGTTACCAATCTTAACATGCAAGCCAGAATTACTTCACTCTTAACTCTAGGAGACCAGATTCACATTGCCCTTGGACATTAAGAGCAAAACTTAAACACGCCCCTTGGGGTTCTTTACATGTAAATTAAAAGTTGTTTGTTTTGTATGTCTCTCCAAATCTTACCTTTACATGCTCAGGAGGTCTGTGGCCATACAAGCTTAGCCTTGTTATAAATAAATAAATAAAAATAAGCAAAAAAAAGATAAAGTGGATGACTATTTCAGATAGGAAAGCATTTTGGTCAGACTTGACTTTTTAATGTCACGGTAAATTTATATCATATATTTAAAGTGATTCATTCAGGCAAAGAGTGTTCTGTACGGTAGTAATTGCCCAGGAAAAGCAGGAATAAAATCATTACCATTTTTTCCTACCTTGTAAAATCCCCAGATTCTTGGTTCATATCCGAAATGAGAATCTACTCAATGGTTTATCCTGCATTCATTTTCTTTTATTAGAAGATCATGTATTTAGAATGCTGAGCATGCTGCTGAGAGAGACTCGCTTCTAAGCGAGGAAACAAGAGCATTTCATTGATACGAGCGCATGTCATTCTTGAGCATCAGGGACTACTGGCCACTGAAGTGCTGGCGATCGACATGGGCAGGAGGGATGGCACCACAAGTGTATCGTCCAAGGGGTGTTTCTCACTGGCCACAGCTCTGTCTCTCAGGCAGGAAGAGGTTTTTTAAAAGTCAAAACATTCTCAACTCATTATCCCTATTCTTATTTGAAGGAATTCGAAGTTCTAAAATGAGATTTTTCTGACTTTCTAGGTCCCGTTGTGACACAGGACATTACCACGTATCACACGGTGTTTCTTTTGGCCATTTTAGGAGGAATGGCTTTCATTCTTTTGGTCTTGCTGTGTCTCCTTTTATATTATTGCAGGTAAAGTGTTACCATTTTTGGCAATATATTTGTTTAATGTAGAATTTCTCATGCAGTTGGTATTTGGAACTCCTCCTCCTCCTCCTCCTCGTCGTCGTCGTCTTATCTTCCTTCTCCTCCTCTTCTCCTCCTCCTCTTCCTCCTCCTTCTTCCTTCTTCTTTTTCTCCTCCTCCTCCTTCGACTTATTCTTTCTTTTCCCCTAAACCATGTTAGTTTTTCTCATAAGAGATCACCTAGAACTCAAACATGAAATCTAAGTTGCAGGTGAGCCCACAGGTTATGTGATAATGTTAATGTTTTGGGTATGTTTAGATGCTGTTAAGGAAGTTATAAGAGCTTAGGGGTTGGGGAGATGCCTCAGTGAGTAAGAGCTCTTTCTGTGCAGGCTTGAGAGCCTGAGTTCAAATCCCTAGCACCTATGTAAAAAGAGAAGTATAGACACACTCACACTTGTCAGTATTCCTAGTGCTGTAGGGACTAAGACAGGAAGGCTTGCTGGCTGCTGGCTGCTGGCTGCTGGCTGCTGGCTGCTGGCTGCTGGCTGCTGGCTGCTGGCTGCTGGCTGCTGGCTGCCAGCCTCACTCCAGATTCATTGAGAGATCCTAAAATAAGGTGGACAGTGGCAGAGAACATCCAACATCCTCCTCCATTTTACACAAGTGTGTACTGTGCATATGCAACACACACACACACACACACACACATACACACACACACACACACACACACGCAACCCTACACAAACACATACCAAAAAAGGAAAGAGCTTGACATCTGTTATACAGTTCATTCATAATACTCCTCAACCCTCACTAAGAGATGAAACTCTCAAGATCAAAGCAAAATTATTCTCATTTTGATGCCATATCTGTTACATTAGAAAGAATGTGTGTTGTTGACTCCTGGGTGTTGCCCATTGAATAGATATCTTGGCTTCTCTTACAAAATCCTGAACCTTCCATCGCTAGAGTTTTCTGCTCTGTGTTAAAACAAGAATGTGAGTGTGGAGTGAGGAGGCTTCCGGGTGCTTAGAAATCATTTTGTTTTTCCTCACGGAAGTTGGCGAGGGTTTACCTGGAACTTTGCCATCACGAGTGTCTCATGTGTGCCCTGTGTCACCTCTTTGGTTGCAGGAGGAAGTGCTTGAAACCCCGTCAGCATCACAGAAAACTGCAGCTCCCCCCAGCCCTGGAGAGCTCCAAGAGGGATCAGTCAACATCCATGTCTCACATCAACTTGCTGTTCTCTCGCCGAGCATCAGACTATCCTGGGCCTCTCTCTGTCTCCAGCCATAGCCGCCCAGAGGCCCCGGGGACAAAGGAACTGATGGGCGGCGGGGTGCACTTAGAAATGATGTCCCCCAATGGGGAGGGGGACCTGCACACACCCATGCTGAAGCTCTCCTATAGTACCTCACAGGAATTCAGCTCCCGGGAGGAGCTGCTGTCCCACAAAGACGAGAATAAAAGCCAAACATCCTTTGATAATCTGACACCGAGTGGGACGCTGGGGAAAGACTACCATAAGTCAGTGGAGATTTTTCCCTTAAAGGCAAGAAAATCTGTGGAAAGAGAAGGCTACGAGCCCCCAGGCAACGGTGACTACAGAGGTAGTTACAATGCGATGCTTGCCCAGCCTTTATTTGAGAAGCAGGATCAAGAAGGCCTGACATCGGCAGGAAGCAAACTCACCATTCAGGAACACATGTACCCCGCACCTTCATCCCCTGAAAAAGAGCAACTGCTGGACCGCAGACCTACTGAATGTATGATGTCTCGATCTGTCGATCACCTGGAGAGACCTACTTCTTTCCCGAGGCCAGGCCAGTTGATCTGCTGTAGTTCCGTGGACCAAGTAAATGACAGCGTTTACAGGAAAGTGTTGCCTGCCTTGGTCATCCCAGCTCATTATATGAAACTTCCAGGGGACCACTCCTATGTGAGCCAGCCTCTGGTAGTCCCCGCTGACCAGCAGCTGGAAATAGGGAGGCTCCAGGCTGAGCTGTCCAACCCCCATGCGGGAATCTTCCCACACCCATCCTCTCAGATGCAGGGCCAACCCTTGTCTTCCCAGGCCATCTCTCAGCAGCACCTGCAGGATACAGGTTCCCGGGAATGGGGCTCTCAGAATGCATCCATGTCAGAGTCTCTGTCCATCCCAGCATCCCTGAATGATGCAGCTTTGGCTCAAATGAACAGTGAGGTGCAGCTCCTGACGGAAAAGGCGCTGATGGAGCTTGGGGGTGGGAAGCCACTTCCACACCCTCGAGCATGGTTTGTCTCCCTAGACGGAAGGTCCAATGCTCACGTTAGACATTCGTACATTGATCTCCAAAGAGCTGGAAGGAATGGAAGTAATGATGCCAGTTTGGACTCGGGTGTGGATATGAATGAACCAAAATCTGCCCGGAAGGGAAGGGGAGACCCTTTGTCTCTCCAGCAGAGCCACCCACCTGTTCAGGAGCACCAGCAAAAAGAACCCCGAGCGCACGACAGCGCGGCCTATACCCAGCTCGTGTACCTGGACGACATGGACCAGAGCAGCAGTGAGTGCGGGACCACAGTCTGCACCCCCGAGGACAGTGCTCTGCGATGCTTGTTGGAAGGGTCAGGTCGGAGGAGTGGGGGGCAGCTGCCCAGCCTGCAGGAGGAGACAACCAAACGAACTTCCGACGTCCCCCCGGAGCCATTAGCCAGCCCCAACCCGAGAAGAGCTGCCAATGATGAAGATGAAGAGGATGATGATGACGATGACCAAGGAGAAGATAAGAAAAGCCCCTGGCAAAAACGAGAGGAGAGGCCCTTGATGGCCTTTAACATCAAATGAGCCATCATTGAGCCCCTAAATGTGGAATATAAAATTGCCAAATATCCTTTCTCATGGAAGCGCATACCTGTGTGTGGAGAAGCCGAAGGATGAAAACCGTGGAAGTCGACGCATTGACAGGGCTGCGTCGGTAGCAGAAAGAAATTAGGGTTCTGGCTCAGAATAAAGGATGACTAACAAACGCTGCCCCTCCAGGGAGGTGGCTGGGAAACCTGTATGTCATTCCGTGGACCTGACTTGTCCCAGAAGGGATGCTGTCAAACCACATGTGGTATTGCCGTGCTCCAAGGATCACCTCAGTTCTCCCTCAGATTCTGGAAACAGATGGAACTCTTTTTGCATTGTTTGAATCCTCCTTCCGTTTTCTCGCGATAATGCTACTGTGAAGCTTGGGAAATTGGGTGGCACGTAGTTTCCTGGAGTCAGCATTATCTCAAAGGAAAGCTATGCATTGCTGCTTCATCTTGTTGCTTTGCTTACACTTCGCTTTGGTTGGGCTTCTCTCTCTCTCTTTTTTTTTCATGGGGGGGGTGCTTTTTTCTTTATAATACAAATTCAATTCAGTTGAAAAATTTTTATTTCCTTCTTTTAATCTGTCCTGCTTCTCTGTGGTTGATTTCAGTGTCTCTCTTCAGGAACTCTTGAGTGTCGTCTCTTATCATCTAAGCCTTTTAATGAAATTGTACTGAAATTTTTATCAGCTAAGAGTCCTTCAATTCTGGTCCCATTAACTCCAAGTGCCTTTTTTACAGTGACAACAGACAGTCCCTCAGTTTTATGTTTTTTCTTAACCCTTTTAATTGAACTGCCTGGATTTTATATGAAGTTACGAAATGATACCTTTTTCTTTGAACTGCATGCTGCCAAGTGCCATTTGTGCTCAGCATCCTCATTCCCACACAGTATACTCTCTAGTTATCGTGTGTAATGTGGGTTCTGTTTAGCTAAGATAGACTAGAGGACGCTGTAAAGATGCCCGATCCTATTCCATCCCATCGGCCACTGGCCACCATTCTTGTTCCACTGGCTGTTTGTATATAGGGTTATGTATTAACTCTGGAATCCTATGTGCCCGTCTTGCTCACCAAAGATGAGAGTATGGGCTGAGCAAGGGGATTGAATGTGACTATTCAAAACACTCTTATGTACTATCCAAAAGTGCCAGAATGACTCTTCTGTGCGTTCTCCTTTAAGAGCTGCTTGGTTGTTCCAAAATGAAAACTCAAAATAAACTTGGAAGATGGAAAAAAAATCTGTGTTCATTCTGATTCATTCTGGGCCATTGTCTGTTGGGAAATTGTCAATAGGGCTTTGCTGTTCATTCCTTGGAAGACTTCAAATTGGTGGGGGGTGGTGAATGCATAAACACCCAGGAATTAGTACTGGGGTTTTAAAAAAAAATCTACCTTTGTCAGTCAACAACACATGATAACATCCTGGTTATGTTTCAGTTAAGGAGAGATACCTGCATTCTACGAGAAACCACCTCTTTTATTTTTTATGCTGATGATCAGTTTGTCTTGCCACAGTTTCAGGAAGGTTTTGTTAAAATAGCGGAAGATATCCCAGATTTATGATGCTGTTTATCAGAATTGTTAACGGAGGGCTGAGGATGTAGCTCAGTTGGTAAAACGCTTGCCTGGAACCTGTGAAGTCCTAGGTTCCGTACCAGTACCACATAAAATCAAGCAGGGTAGTACACACCTATAATGCCAGCACACTGTATGGGAAAGGTAGGGGCAGCCATTCAGGGTCACCCACAGATACATAAGTTCAAGGCCAGCCCTATCTCAAAAAAAGTTATTAATGGAGATGATGTCAGAATGTGAGGAAAAAAAATGGTAGAAATAAATTAAGGCAGCTGTATTTGCTGTCAACAGCTTTCATACCAAATCTTCATTTGTAAATTCCACATAAGTATAAAGATAATGGAACTGACTTTTATTGTCTGAATTTTCAGGTGAAGTTTTTTTTTTAACATTTTACTTTAACAGGAGAAAAATAGTTGAGACAGTCCTGACAGTTGGACAGCTAAATGAAAGAGACTGAATCAGTGAGGCCAGGCAGGCAGGGCTCCTGTAGTAAGCGCTGTTACCCGTAGGTGGCAGGTGAGGCCTTGCTGACTTTGCTAGGACTCCAAAGAGGACTCCTTTGTCAATTCCCTAGAAGGGAAAAGTTACCTCTTCAGGAGCACCCAAAGCCTGACATGAGCCATCGGGGTGGAAGGGGGAATGCTGGGAAGTCTCCCTGTGGCCGCTGATTCCCAGCCCTTTGCAGTTCTGCCTGTGGCTGCTGCCATTGGAATGACATTCTTGGTGTGTCAGTTTCCAGAAGACCCTTGCTTTAAGACATGTAACCTGTGGAAAGCATGTAGCGTACACGTAATCTGTGGAAAGCATGTGACATACACATAACCTGAGGAAAGCATGTCACATACTAACTGTTCACTCTGGTTATGGAGAGCTGACAGGAAGGATCTGGGGCATCAAGGACTGCTCTCCTGACTCCTCCTTGGGTGATCCACGTCTCAGTGAGTGGTGACCCCAAGGTGACAAGTACTGAGCAGGTAGCACTTGTCACAGCGCACCTGGGTTTGCCAAAGGGGAACTGCTTCTGCCAAAGAGACTTCATTTCCTGGTGGAGATGTCCACAGTGAGGTCCAGACATTAATGCGTTTTTATCTCAGAATGCCAGCATGGATGGCCACACCAGAATCCTCTAAACAGCACCATGACTGCAGTATTTAAACAATTCCTTCTTCCCTCTAGCCTGGGGAGGGCCATGATTGTGAAATCCGTCCCAATATTTCACATCAATCTGCAGACAACCAAAGCCATGAAAGGCACCTTGCTCATGCCACCTAGTGGTCAGTTCACACTTCCCTGGAAAAAGAGCGTGGCCAACCCAGATGCTTGGCTCTTGCGGGGGTTTGTGTGAAGGTGGGAAACAGCCCTAGGTTCGTCTTCCAGGTAAGGTGGGAAATGGGAGAAGACTGAGGTGGTCCTAGGGACAATCATGAGGTCGGTGTGATATTTAGGGGATGATGTTTACATCATTCCTTTTTGTTCTACACCCAACTAACTAAATGGAGGCTTGCCGGCAAAATAAACAGAAGTTGCTGGACTGAGAGGAGTTGTACTGCCTCTACAGACAGCTCTCTGGGAAGGAATTTAAGTTATGGATGCTCTTAATCATAAAATACAGACTACTCTATTGTAAATTCTTCGACAGCTGAATCTGCCCTTAGTGATCATCTTAGCCAAGCCATGTCATTGACATGGGCGGTCTGACACAAATGCTGTTATTTCCTTGAGTTAATGATTAAGATGAACTTGAATGCCAGTGCATCTCTTAGTCGCAGTCATGGAGTGACATCTTTGCTGAACAGTTTTAGAATCTGGATGAAAATGCTCTTGACTCTTCAATGCTGTCCATCTCATAATGGACCCAGACATCACACCATTGTGAGACTACTCTGAAAGAAAGTTAGCATGTTCTCCACCGCTCTTCTTAACAAACCAAGCCTCTTTTGATACTCTGCCTATTCCTGTAGTATAAAACTCCCTCTGTGGCCGACTTCAGGCCACTAATGTGATACCTCAGTGCCCACAAGATTGGAATAGATAGATGCTTGTTGCCTCAGTTACATCATTTGCCCACTAAACACACAGTGAAGCATAGGTAATATAGCAAAGTATCTAAGCCGCATTGTTCAAGGATCAGAGATTTGCAAATCTGCCTCCTCTTCAAAATTTCATCTGCAAACCCCAAAATAATATAGTCACTACAGTTTCAAATTTTATATTGCATTTATTTATTTATTGGGTGGTGTGTGCATACCACAGTACGCCCATGAAGATCAAAGGACAACTTACAGGGGACAGTAGAGTGTCTCCTTCTACCATGTGGGTGCCAGGAATTAAACTCGGGTTGTCAGGCCTAGTGGTAAGCGCCTTTACCCAGGGATTCCTTCTGCCAGCCCTTGCTGCATTTTTTTCCTGCATTGTTTTTGTTTGTTGGTTTGGTTTGGGTTTTTAGTTTTTTTGTTTGTTTGTTTGTTTGTTTGTTTTGTTTTGTTTTGTTTTGAGACAGAGTTTCTTTTTGTAGCTCTGGATGTCCTGGATCTCGCTCTGTACACCAGGTTGGCCTCAAATTCACAGAGCTCCTCCTGCCTCTGCTTCCTGAGTGCTGGGATTAAACGGCATGGGCCTCCACTCCCCGGCTCCTTTTCTGTTATTTTTTGAGATAGGGTCTCACTCCAGTCTCAGACTTGCCTGGAATTTGCACTCCTCCTCCATCCTCTTAAGTGCTGGGCTAACAGGGAACAGTGACCACACCCAGCTTCGCCGTCTATTTTACATCGCTCATGGGTGTGCAGAGTATAAAATTCTGCGTTGTGAGGACACACGTTTCCAATTGAGTAACGAGTCACTGCCCTGTCTTCTTGCATTAGCTCTCACACTCTAAAGAAGTATTCTTTCACAGACGGTGGCCACTGTCACATTTCGTGTCTGTATCTGTGACAGCAGTCTTGCTGTCACAAACAGCATCCAAGCATAATGCTAAAGTCTTGGGTAGAGTTCTTAAGCATGAGAAGGCTGTGATGTGCTTTGCAGAAGGGAGGCTTTGCTTAGGTCTGAGTTACACTGACGATATAGTTCATGAGTCAGTTGCTGGGGATGTAGTTCAGTCAGTTGAGCTTGCCTGACATATATATAGATAGAGCCCTAAACTCAATCCCCAGCACTGAATAAACCAAGTGTGGTGATGCACGACATTAATCCCAGCATTTGAGAGGTAGACAAGAGGATCAGAAGTTCAAGTCATCTTCTGCTACAAGTAAAGTTTAAGGGAGCCCACATGGGAGCTTGTCTCAAGAAGAAGGAAGGAAGGAAGGAAGGAAGGAAGGAAGGAAGGAAGGAAGGAAGGAAGGAAGGAAGGAAGGAAGGAAGGCAGACAATAATAAACAAGGTTGTGTGATTGATCCACTAACAGAACTGTAACCAGAGGTTTGCAGAGACCTATCCCTTATTCCCCCAGGAGCACTAGTTTGTAATAATTCACATTAGTAGAACTCCACAAACTATAACTTCTGCGGACAGTTAAGAATCGACCATAGGAAACAATTGGGAATGATGAGTTTTAAGTTTGAGAAGGTTTATTTTGATATGACTGAACTATAGACTTGCAACACCCACTTACATTAACAGTCCCTGACAGCTGACCTGCGAAGTCTGTGAAATTTTTAGTGTCTCCGAACTCACTGCTGGGAACAGAAAGCAATAAATTAACAAAGGTGCCCCTGGCCCTCTGCATCACCTCTTGGTTTTTGGTTTATTTTTACTTATTTACTTAATTTGTATGTGTACATATACTATGTGTTTGTGAAGATGTGGGGAAGTCAAAGGACACTTTCAGGAGTCACTTTTTACCTTCTACATTGTTGGAGTAGGATCTGTCTTGTTTTTGCTGCTACGTGCATATTCCAAGCCAGCTGGCCTGCAAGCTTCAGGGCAATTTTCCTATCTCTGCCTGCCATCTCCCATCTCCCACTGTGGGGAGAGCTATAATTACAGATGTGTGCTACTGTATCCGGTAGGTACGGCATACACATGGTACACTACCATACTGCAGGCAAAATACTCATACTCAGATAAGTGGTGTGAGTAAAATAAATCTAGAGTTGACCTCTGTCTCCACAGATGTACACTCCCGTGTACATACATATACACACATGAACATGTACGTACGCATATTACTACACAAAAAAATAAAGCCAAGAAATCAGTGTTTGTCCAATAATGTGAATTAAACTATAAACTATTCTACTTGTCCAAGATTTTTCCCATTAATATGCAAAAGGTACATATTTTGGTTATACATTGCCTACATTTATCATTCTTTTAAAAATTAAAAGAATAAGTAGAAGGAAAAAAATTCAGTCACCAAAAGCTACCATGCGGAGATGACCACTGCTGGTGTTTTGTGTTTTTTCCTGAAGTGCTTTACCCACATAAACAGGTATTTCATTCGGTTTTTTATTATTATTTTAGTGGCTAGAAGGTGGCTTAAGTCAGTAAAGTGTTTGTTGTGCAATCTTGATTGACCTGAGTTTCATACCCAGGACCTATGTAACAAGCCAGATGTGGTAGCACACACTTGTAATCCTAGTTCTGGAGAGGCAGAGACAGGCAGATCTCTGAGTCTTACTGGCCAGTCTTCCTAGCCTACTCAACAAGCTCCAGGATATGAGACCTTACCTTACAAAATCAAGGTAAATAGTGCCTGGGAATGACACCCAAGATGGATCTCTGGTCTCCACAGGCACATGTACACACACCTGCACACACCACTGAGCCCACACAGATGCTAACACACACAATTTTTTATTTCACCCTTTTGAAATTTAAGACAGAAACCTTTAAAATGGGAGAATGTAAGTCAAATCAACTCATCAGGATTTAGCAGTAACTCGGGGTCCAAAGTGAGCAGTGGGCACTGAAGAAAACCTGGTGTCCTCCCTGGATGCAGGTGCTGTTGCAGGATGTGGGAGGGTACCATAAGGAATGTACCTTCGACAATGTCACTTGAGTGACAGAGACCCAGTCAGTAAAAATTAGCACAAATAAATGCAGAAACCCTCACAGCAAAGCACTCAAGGAAATGAGCCCCAGCCTAAGGGATGGTGTCACCCATATTCCCCATCTATAAAGATATGTCCTGTTTGGGTATACCTCAGCATGCTTTTCATCTTCTAGGCACCTCTTAGTTCAATCAACTACCACATGAAGAAAAGCAAGTAAGTGAGGTTAAAGATCAAAATCCATCATTTCTCAAATCTCTCCCTCCCTCCCTCCCTCCCTCCTTCCCTCCCTTCCTCCCTCCCTCTCTCTCCTTCTCTCTCTCTCTCTCTCTTTCTCTCTCTCTCTCTCTCTCTCTCTCTCTCTCTCTCTCTCTCTCTCTCGTGTGTGTGTGTGTGTGTGTGTGTGTGTGTGTGTGTGTGTGTGTTGCATATACACTTGTTAGTGTGGATGTGTGCATATGTACCTGCACATGCATATGGAAACCAGAGACCAATGCTGGTTTCCTTGATCTCTTTCTGCCTTTCTTTTACTTTAATTTAATTTTATTGAGACAGTGTCTCTCACTGAACCTGAAGCTCATGGATTTGGCTAGACTGGCTGGCCAAAGATTTCCAGAGATCTGCCTATCTCTGTCTCCCAGCACTGGAGTTACAGGCATCCCCTACTACATGTAACTTTTTATGTGTGCTAAGAATCCCAACTCAGGTCCTCATATTGATAAGGTAGGCCCTTTACCAACTGAGCCATATCTCCAGCCCCATGTTTTTGGGACTTTTATAATAAGCTTTAACACCATGGGAAACTGTTGGAATAGGCATGTAGGTTGTTACGGTCCATGGAATGGAAGAAGGTAGCAGATAGTAGAGGAGAAGGTCATTTCCAAACAGATGGCGAAATATCCAGCTGAGTGTCTTTGGTGAGAAAACTCTTTGAAACTAATTTTAAAGCTGTGAATATAGACACACACTAAAATACCTAGCCAAATGGCTCTGTCCTTCACAGCGATTATGACATATTGGATGTTGGTGTTCTGATGCCTGCAAAGTGACTAAACATTCTTGTAAAACTATTTGCACACAGACAAGATAAACAGATATTGAAGAACCTACCAATTTGGAACATGAAAGGCCCATGATGATCTCATGTGTCGAGAGCTAAAAGGTGAAATGCAGGCAGTGAATGAGCATGTGAGCACCAGGGCCCATCTCCTGACACCTGGCCCAGTGACCAGCCATCTTTGCAGTCTACCTGTCCATCGCTTGCTCTTTCACACGCTCTGCCACCGACACTGGATACCCAGTAACTAATCTCAAGTATTATAAACCATGCTGACCAGTCAATGTCTAGGAAGGTAGGATGGACTCTGGGCTTGGGAGTCAGAAGATCTGGATGCCATCCTTCTTCACCTGATCAAACAAATCTGAGCAAATCTGAGCAAACATCTACTCATCAAAAAGTAGAAGGAGATACTTGCTCTTCTCAGACTACTAGTGGGTTGAATTCAGATATAACAATGAGCATTGAGATCTCTTGTAAACTATAAACTAATGCACAAGTATTGGGTGGTATTCCTCTTATTCTGTGTCCTATAGTTGCCTCATCCTCCTGCTGAGAGAAATAATGACTTTTTTTCTGTTATACCCAATGCTTCCTGTTCTTGCATAAGAAAATGTTATTTTAAAAAAACAACAGCATAGCTTCCTCATCTTGCAGCTTTCTACGCGCTTCAGTTGTGAAAGCAGTATTTTGCCAACTATTTGAAGTTGAGCAAGGGGATCAATGAAGGTGCTGCCTCCTTAGATGCCTTGGATGCAAAGCATGCTCCCCATACCCACAGGGATACATGACAAGACTCCCAACAACTCCCGAAAACATAGACAGCACTGAAAATCTATATATGCAATGTTTTCTTCCATATGGGACCTGCATCACTATGATAAAGCTTGATTTATGAATTATGTACAGTAGGAGATTGATGGCAATCACTAACAATAAAAAATAAAATTGAAGTATATCCCAAACTACATGCATCCAACATGAAAAAAAGACAGTTTGGAAGTAAATAATGGGTGGGCAACATATATAGTTTGGATATGGTGGACAAAGGAAAGATTCATATCCTGAGCAGGAAGGAGTGTGGCAGCGTAAGATGGTCATTGCACAACTCCATAAAAGTTATCCTCGAAAACTTTCGAGACACTTATTTCTAGAATTTTCCTTTTAGTATGTTCTGACTATGGTTAAACATGGGGTTACTGAAACCACAGAATGTAGCTCATCAGAAAGAGGAAGTCTACTGTAAATACTAACATAAAAATTTACAGGGCTGGGAAGAGGCACAACTCTCGGTAAGAGAGCTTGCAGCTCTTGGAGAGGACAGAAGTTGGGCCACTTACACCAACAGTAACTCCAGCTCGAGGGATCCATTACCCTCTCCTGGCCTCCATGGAAACCTGCACATGTGTGTACATACACATATACAGACATACACGCATACACATAAAAATAAAGTATTTTTTTTTTTTTTGGTTTTTTGAGACAGGGTTTCTCCATGTAGTTTTGGCCTATCCTGGATCTCGTTCTGTAGGCCAGGCTGGCCTGGACTCACAGAGATCCGCCTGGCTCTGCCTCCCATTGCTGGGATTAAAGGCATGTGCCATCACCACTTGGCATAAAATAAATCTTTAAAAAAATAAAGACATACACTGTGCTAACTTTCCTGTGGTTGCAAGTGATGGGACTTCATTGTTAAGGACATTTGGGAGGCAAGTGATATTAATATAAATTTCATGAGACTAGATGAAGGGTGCCCACACTACCTGGTTCAATATACCTATGAGAGTGTGTTATGGAATAATCTTTTTGTACACTGTGAAGATGTTTCTTTGCCAAAGTGCCTTCTGATTGGTTTAAGAAAAGGCTAAATAGCCAATAGCTAGGCAGGTGGAGTTTAGGCAGGATTTGTAGACAAAAAGAGAACATGGGGAAGAAGGAGGGTGGGTCACCAGCCAGACACAGAGGAAGCAGGAGATAAATATGCCATGTTGTAAAAAGGTACTGTCACGTGGTAGAACATAGACAAGAAATATAGGTTAATTTAAGATGTAAGAGCTAGTTAGCAATAAACCTAAGCTATCAGGTGAGCATTTATAATTAATAATAAGTCTCCATGTCAATTATTGGGGAGTTGGCAGTCCCAACAGAAAACCCCACCTACAAGGGTGTTTCAGGATAAGACTAGCAGGGCTGAGGAGAGGACATCCCTCTCCCCATTGTGGTGGGTGTTCTGGTGGAAACTCCACCCCAGCCCCCGGCACCCTGGCATCCATATACCCAAAGAGTCTGCAATGTTCCAGTGGAAGATCTACCTCAACTCCCCTCCCCCATCTCTTTCCCCAAACTCACCCCTCAAAGCCTGCCAAACACGGCTCCTCCCCCAGAGATGCTCAAGACCACTCCCATAGAGTATTTAAACTGCATCCTAGGAAACAGACACATAGTTTTTTGGTCTCTTGTTCCTGTCTCCTCTCTGGGAGACCAGAGAATCACCCGGGAACGCTTTACCCATTAAACTGGGGCTTTTTCTAATTCGGTCTGAGTTGGTCTTATTTGGATTGCTGCATGGGCAGAGAGGCTTATCAGGGTGCAAAAACTTTTCAGTGGGCATCATCCAGTCCACTAAGGGCCTGAACAGTACAAAGGACAGAGGAAAAAGGAAGTGCCTGGTCCTCTTCTCTGTCCCACTGTTTGGTCTGAATAATTTCCTCTCATCTTGTCCCACCATTGGATAGGGACTTACCGTCTATTTTCCTGATGATCAGGCCTTCAGAATGAAACTGAGTTACACTAACAACATTCCTAGGTTTCTAGATTATAAGTTCCAGAGAAACAAACCCCATATGTATACATAGCTTAAATAATACATAATATGCAATTATGTATAATATGTATATACATTTATATCCTATTGGGTCCATTCTGTAAAGCCTTAGTCACAATCAAAAAGTAAAGTAAGAATCAAGAAGAAAGGCAGCCTCAAAAGACACAGTCAAATATGAAATGGAACAAGATTTCATATTACAAGTGCTTCTCACCAAGAATATTACATCAGCTTACTTGGAATCTTACAGTGGTCCTGTTTAGGGCTCAGGCAGATGATGTTCCCCACTTTTGCATCCAAACACATTGGCACGCAGTGCATTACCCAAACAGTGCAATATCCTTGCATCTGAAATGAGACCCAGAAGCTCTACCCACAGGTAGTCTCTCCAACCCACCCACCCAGCTGCCTCCCAGAGAGTAATTCCAGGGATGTGGGCAGCTGCTAATACTACTTCCTAAAAGCAGGGTTCTATGAGAGTCCAAGCAAACTGATGTGTATGAGAGAACCTTGTATATTGTATCATCGATGTATACATACGCTATCTCTCTGTTCTCCCTGTCTCTGTCTCTCTGTCTGTCTGTCTGTCTGTCTGTCTCTCTCTCTCTCTCTCTCTCTCTCTCTCTCTCTCTCTCGTGTGTGTGCACGTACATGTTGTATGTGTATACTGTTTCTCGGAATTCTAACATTTTGATACATATTATAACATGATCACGAATTCATTCCAGAAGTATGGAAATGGTTTGCCAATGTCCTAAGTGATCCTGAGAGCCTCGACTCGATATCTACTCCCCACAGTGATGTATTCTAGAGCCCTATGGCATCAGTCCCTCTAAAAGCCAAAGACAGAAAAAGTAAGGTCCAATAAGAGAAAGTGTCCAGTAGTGGAAATTTGCACGCAGGGTAACAGCAGACAACCGCGGAGGAATGGTGGTGCCAGCCATGAAACTGTGACTTGGAAAACCCATTGGCTCAACGTGCACCAGCGAGCAGCTACATTTTCTTCCTCCAAGAGGCCGAAGTGAGAGGAATTCAGAGACAAGGCCTTTCTTGGGGAGAAATTTGCCTTTTTTCTTCACTGAAGAGTGAAAACAAGCTGGAAATGGAGCTTCAGGGAGGGGCAACACCCAGACGAGGTTCTGCGTTCGAGAGTGTTGTGAGTCTTGTTTGGGGCTTTCTGGCCAAACGCTCAGTTTGAGGTTTCTTTTCATGACTGGGAACAAAGTCCCAGCCGTGTACACACTGAACAAACTATGACAATGCTGCATTCTCATCTCAGAGAGCAGCTCCTTTGAATAATCATTGTAATTATTTCATGAAGAAATAAATAATCCAAGGATATCATGATGAGCTTATATCGGTAAGTAAGATGATCTCCCACAACTGGGCTGGTCTACCTGACCCTCCTCTGACACCTTTTCACCAGGAAAGGGACAGAAGAAAAGCAGGTATTTATTCCTGTTTCGTCTCTTGCTTATTTCAGCCATGTCCAGCCTCTTGACACTGTAGAACAACACAGTGGTTTACGAAGTTAATGCTCCAGAACCCTGAAATCACACACACACACACACACACACACACAGAGAGAGAGAGAGAGAGAGAGAGAGAGAGAGAGAGAGAGAGAGAGAGAGAGAGAACAAGGCAGGGGTGGGTAGAGACAGAGAGAGACTCAAGGTCCAAGTAAGTGGATGATTTTGTATTGAGCTACATCCGTAACTATCTTATGCCACATGTAGCCTCATGCTTTGGGTTGGACATGCCCAGGTGCAGAGAAAACTAACTTTAGTTGGGTGAACAAATGGTTCAGTGTGTAAGAGAACTTGCTGCAGAATCATAAGGATCTAGGTTCAAATCCCCAGCACCTATGTTAAAAGCCAGATGTGGTCTCGAACACCTTATCCCCTGGTCCTAGAAAAATCACTACTGTCTACTGTTGGCCAGACTAGCTCCAGGTTCATAAGATACTTTGTCTTAAAAGAATATGGCAAAGAGTGATAGAGCAGGTCACCCCTGTCCTCTTCCAGCCTCTGTACTCATGTGCAGGCATGCATACCTGCACATACTCATATGCATAAACACATACATACAACACACACATACACACACACACACACACACACACACACACACATTTTAAGTAAAATAACTTAATTGGCTGCAGCCTAACCCATCGAGCAGTCTCTTGGCTATAAATAACTTAATTAGTGATTTATAGCTTTTTTACATGATTGACTATATTGGACTCTTTCATCAGCTGAAACTGTGGTTGGACTTCCTTGCCAGACTTTGGGGGAGGGGCACTGGCCCCCACAAAATGACACAGAGACTTACTAATTATGAAAGCTTGGCCGTAAGCTTAGGCTTGTCCCCAACTAGCTCTTATAACTTAGATTAACCTGTTTCTACCAATCTATGCTCTGCCACATGGTTTTTTACCCCTCCTCCATTCTGTGTATCCGACTCCCTCTGTGTCTCGCTGTCATCTCCCATGCACCTAGATTCACCCCCTCCCTGAATTCTCTCTGCCTAGAAGTCCCGTCTAACCTCCCCTGCCTAGCTATTGGCCATTCAGCTTTTTATTAAACCAATCAGGTGCCTTAGGCAGGTGAGGCAAAGCATAGATACATCTTCACACAGTGTAAACAAGTATCTTGCAACAGAAGCTTAGTGGCCGTGATTAACTCCACACTGGTGTCGTCTTTTGAGCAGGGCTTTTCACTCTGCTCTCGTCTTCACAGACCTCGACACCTAATGGCTCTCTCTCTCCAGTTCAGCTCTAGAAATGAACCAGTCAGTGACAATGAGACATCTTTGGGCGTTACATTTTGCAAAGCACGGTAGAACACAGGCCTGTGGAGCATGCTTATGTTTCCCAAGATAAATAACTGCAGCACACACTCCTCAGGGAGTCGAGCCAGACTCCTATGGGGGTAGATGCAAATTTTAATGTAAGACCTGTATAGTTCCTGCTGCCCAATTATTACCTCTATCGCCCATTACAACAAAACAACAGATTCTTATTATGCTGCCTTTTACATGTCCTCCAATCATTACCTAAGTTATGGTATTTCTACACAATAGATACAGAGAAAATACATACAAATCCCAAATTTTGTTAATGTTAATCATAGCCTTTCTCTAACTCACTCATCAGAGAAAACTTCTTAGCCCTCAGTGTTAAGAAGGGAATGGAAACATAGATTTCCATCAAAGCTAAGGTATGGAAATTGTCTGAAAACATTTTTTAAATGTTTTTTGAATGTTCAATATTTAAAAGTTTTTTTGTATAAGCCAGGCATGGTGGTCCATGCCTTTAGTCCCAGCCCTTGGGAGGCAGAGGCAAGAGGATCACTGGGAATTCCAAGCCAGCTTGGTCTACACAGTGAGTTTCAGGACAGCCAGAACTACTAAGTGAGATCCTGTCTCAAATAAATAAATAAATAAATAAATAAATAAATAAATAAATAAAACAAATAAATAACACACACACACACACAGAGGAGGCCATGAGACTGGACTGGACTGGTCCCAACAGACCAAACTGAGAGAATTTAATCACAGTTACTGAAGTGGCTGGTGAAATGAATGCCTTGTGGCCAAGTACACAAGCTGTGACAACTGAGCCGCTGAGCTAACCACCTGATTGACTGACTAGGCTGTAGCCAATCCGGTTGTTTTCCCTACCCCACATTCCCCACCCACTCTGTGTCACGTGATCACGATGGTTGGCATTTTTAGAACCTACTCTGACTCTGAGAATTGCCTTATTCAACATATAAACTCTTTTCTTGTGTTTTGCTCCAATAGATTCTACAAAATTGGACTAATCTAAGTGTTAGGAGCCTGCCCTCACTCCTGCACACACGCAGCTCACGGTCTTGCATCTTACATCATCAGGGGGCGCTGGCAACTATGTAAGCGCCTTAAAAAGCCCAAGGGGGACCCCCACCCTTTCTCTCTGCTCTCGGCTCCCTGCTCTGCTTTGCACCCCTCCATCTGTCTCTCTCTCCAGGCCTGGCTCTCGTCTCTCCTATCCCCTTCTTCCTCCCAATAAAGCTCTGGGTAACTCTGGTAGTCGTGGCCATGGCTCGTGACTTCTCTGCTGATAACCAGTGCTGGCATCAGCGCCATTTACCATCCTTTCACTAAGGAACTTCCACCAAATAGAAAATGAGCTTTTAAATTAATTTACTCATCATTTAAAATTTTATTTTTAAAACCTTTTTTTGTTTTGTTTTGTTGTTTTTCAAGACAGGGTTTCTCTGTGTAGCCCTGGCAGTCCTGGAACTCACTGTGTAGTTCAAGCTGGCCTCAAACTCACAGAGATCCACCTACCTCTGCCTGCCGAGCGCTGGGATCAAAGGCATGCACCACCACTGCCCAGCACCTTTCTTTTTCTTAATAACCTCTTTGAAACTTTTTATATACCTTTCAGGGACATCTATGTATTTACATAGGAACCAGTCCATCTGTGACTGACATTTTGATTGCTTTATTCTCCAGGAATACTATGAGCCCAAAGAACAGAATATAAACATACAACCAACTCCCCTGGCTTAGGAGTCTGGGATGTCAACCACAGCTCTCCGTTGTAGGAATGGCTGTCTTCTCTGCTGAGACCTGCTGGGACCTGGCCCTATGTGGTCTAAGGACAATGGAAGAGTAAAAGATAAGGGCTGTAGTGGCCCCTAGTGACTGGAAGTTCAGCTGCTCCCAAGGACAAGCAAGCCTTGGATCTCATTCATGAAGTCAAGTCAGAGATTTTCCTGAGAAAAGTAGGGATGAGGTCATTGGAACCAAGGGCAGGGCGAGTCTGCCTGTCAATCTTCCTGGTTAGAAGGACTCCGAAGCAAATGCTCAAGTTGGGTTCTTCAGCTATTTCTTATGCCTGCAACTCTAGCTAAACATTGTGGAGTTGAACCAACCCTCATAGAACATCTTGAGTTTTCTATCTGAATGTTAATTATTTTAACTGAATTAATGTTATATAAAAGTTACCCTTGGGGACACTAGCTGTGTGATGACAGCATCTACTTGTGAATCAGAATCTCTCAGTTTTCAGGAAAGGAATAGTAATACTGTTTTCTTTTCTTTGTCTCATTGAGAAAACCTTTGAGCTAATTAGGGGGGGAAATGCTATTTCAAAACTTCTCCTCACACCTCTGTCCTCTGAGACCTGGAGCAGTGACCTGCCTGGGGAATTCAGGATTCCAGAAATTTCTAGTGCATGAAGTCACCACATCCTGTGAAATTACTCACAAATACCATTATTCTCTTATTTGCTTCCTTTAACACAGTCACTTGGATGGTTTCGAGGTGGATAGAATCACATCACCAAACATTCATTATTAGTCATACTCTTAGTGTGTTGATAAGTGAGATTGTAACAGGGTGATGATTCCACAGTTGGTCCAAGTCACAGTATGAAGTTTTTAAATTGCATAAAACGGGTATGAACAGAACATCCTGTCAGTAAAATTCCCTATTCCCATTCCCTCAGCTCTGGGTGTGGAGCTCCACACTGGCTCTCAGAACCAGCTAGCGCTACATGACTTCTGCCTCTCAGGGAGATGTTGAAACCGCCTCACAAGTAAGGCTGCTCACACACAAAGCTGGCCAGCTTCTTCCCACACCAAGGAGGTTTATCAGCCTTGGTTCTGTTATTGGGCTTATGATCTCGCTGAGGTGAGGGAGGCTCAAGATGGATGGCGAAGCTTTCCTGGGGAGTCCCAGCAGTGTGAGTGAATGATCAGTGTGTGCAAAGAGTAGCAACTGAGCCGGGTGGTAGGGGCGCTCACCTTTAAGGTAATCCCAGCACTCTGGGAGGCAGAGGCAGGCGGCTCTCTGTACATTTGAGGCCAGCCTGGTTTACCGAGTTGAGTTCCAGGAAAGTCAGGGCTACACAGAGAAACCCTGCCTTGAAAAAACAAACAAACCAAAACAAAACAAAAAAAGCAACTGCAGCTTCCTCCTCCAGGATGTTTACAGCCAGAGACTAGTTGCCTGCAGAGACCCCCTTGTGCTGTAATCTAGTAAATACCAGAGGTGTCAGGTTGCCCGTGATGGTAGATGCCCTCTACATGTGTCTGCATGGCTGTCCGTTCTTCACCTGCTCACTGCCCATTTTCAAGGTTCCAGGACCAAAGAACTGCCGGAGAAACTCCAGGGGGTACTTAATGCAAGAACCTTTGAGACAGATCCTGAGGTGAGAGAAAATGATGAGGAGGAGCACTTCCAAGTGGAAAGGCCACAGTAGGGCAGCAGTGACAATGAGGAGAGAGGTCAAATGCAGATTTAACTACGAGCCTCCCCCCCCACTCTCCTCCTCTCTCCCTCCCTCCCTCTCTCTTTCATGTCCCATGTACCTTAGATTGGTGTATTAATTTCTGATCCTCCTTCCCTACCTGTGTTAATATTAGAGGTATGCACCCCCATACCTGGTTCGTGAGGTGCTAGGGTTCGAACCTAGGACTCTGTGCATTCTAGTCAAACACTACATCCCCAGACCCAGCTATCTTAGTCAGGGACTCTACTGATGTGACCAAACACCTTGACCAAAAATCAAGTTGGGGAGGAAGGGGTTTATTGAGCTTATACTTCCACATCACTGTTCATCACTAAAGGAACTCAAAACAGGGCAGGATCCTGAAGGCAGGAGCTGATGCAGAGGCCATGGAGCGGTGCTGCTTATTGGCTGCTCCCCATGGCTTGTTCAGTCTGCTTTCTTATAGAACCCAGGACCACCAGCCCAGGGATGGCACCACCCACCAGGGGCTGGGCCCTCCCCTCATTGATCACTAATTGAGAAAATGCCTTACAGCTGGATCTCATGGAGGCCTTTCCTCCACTGAGGCTCCTTCCTCTCTGATGACTCTAGCTTGTGTCAAGGTGACACACAAAATCAGCCAGTACACCAGCTTTCCTTCTCTTGTTTTTTTTTCACTTGTGTGTGTACATATACAGTGTGATATGTGTGCCTGTGTGCACATTAGCATGTGTGAATGTAGACATGAGTAACAGAGCAGGCATGTGGATGTCAGGGGACAGCACTGGGTGTCCATCTCATTTGAGACACGGTCTCTTGATTGTTTTCCCACTGTATGTTACGGCTAGCTGACCGGTGAGACTCTGGGGATCATTCTGTCTCCACTTCCCATCTCCCTGTAGTAGGGATGCTCTAACAGATGTTTGCACATGGGTCTGGTTTTTCTGTGGACTCTGGGGATTTGAACTCAGGTCCTTACCTTTTCATGGCAAGCATTATTACCCACTGACCCGTCTCCCCAACCCCAACTTTCCCTCCTTTACAGAGGACTTAGTCTCAGAAGAACCCTTTAAATGGATCAGAGAAGGAAAGGACCATCAAATTCCTGGAATTTGATGGTGGTGTATGTCATGTGCAGGATTTTCAAAGACAGTGTCTGGGAACTGCTCCTCCAGCTCATAGCTCACTTCTGGTGGGGGCTTTTCCTGATGAGCTCTTTGAACAACGCTGGACTGTGAACTCCAGCTTCATCCACTCACTCCGCTGACTACTGTCAGGCTCTGGGCAAAGGGGCCACAACGTGTATGAGCAAAGAAACTAAAGACACAAGAGGAAGGGACACAGACCACAGCTGGCCTTCTCACATCATGGTCTCCATTAAGGCTGCTGCCCCTCCTAGGAAGAAAAGAAAAGGCTTACTGCAAAGAAAGAAAGAAAAGAAAGAAAGAAAGAAAGAAAGAAAGAAAGAAAGAAAGAAAGAAAGAAAGAAAGAAAATTTGACTGTTCATTGACTGTTCACAGGACTGAACATTTGTTGTTTCCTATGACCAGAAATGTCAACAACCTACTTGAGATAAGATCTAGCTATGTGGCTTGTGCTAGCCTGTCTTCCTGCCTCTACCTTCCAACTGCTGGCCTGACAGCCATGTCCCACCTCAGGAACAACATGGCAGTTTTTCATCAATAGACAAAGGTTGCCCTGCCCCACTAAAGAACTAAGGAAGAAAAGTGTATGGTGTATTTGAGTCTAAGTCAGATTTGTTACACGTCATGGTTACAGTGGCATTTCTTACTAAAACAGTGAGCTACCAGCTCAGTGACAGACTTGTGTTATGATACGGCGCTCGGGAGGCCTTGGTGGATTGGGCCAAGGTGCCCTGGTGAGTGAGGGAGACACACTCTGCAGACTCAGAGGCGGTGGAAAGTCACTCACACCATGCAAACACATGTCCACGTGGAGAGTGGTTTTGGGGGGAGGGGAGAGGGAATGGAGGGAAGGAGAAAGGAGAGAGAGAGAGAGAGAGAGAGAGAGAGAGAGAGAGAGAGAGAGAAGGGGGATGAGGACTTTTCTTTTTAAGTGGGCTTTATGTAAGGTGACATCAGAACTGGGCAGGTGAGGGTATTATCTACTTATTGGCCAGGATTCCAAAAAATGAGTCTGAATGCTATCAACTTGGTCTCAAAAAAAACAGATAGAAACAACTGACATCCACCTCTGACATACACACATACACATACATGCATGAACATCTGTACACACACACATGCATGAGCACCTCGACACACACACACACACACACACACACACACACACACACACACACAGAGAGAGAGATTAAACACAGCAAGAAAGTCCACATTAAAGACAATAGGGTGCTCTCTGGTTCTGGCTGCAAACTGGATGAAAAGGTCTGTATTTTTGGTGTATTGGAAGAGAACTCATTCTATGTGTCTGCTGCATACTGTGATGCTGGACATTTCCTGTTCATCTTTTACTTGGATCTAGTTCTGGTAAATATACCATTCTCTATGACTCATCCTCTGGTTTCACATTCCACTTTCTTTTCCTTTATTTTTTTCTCCACTTGACCCAGATCCTAATGGGTCCTTAATTATGAAAATTAAAGCACTAAAAGCAGAGCTGTCTTAGAAGCAGGTCTAAGCTCGCTTATTTCCTCTTGCCCCTCAATTGTCATATCTAAGGGATACGACTAAGGCAGATAGTTTCCCTTGATGTTTATGTCTCCCATAATCCCTCTCTTCCATTCCTAGAGCAATCAATTTTAAAATTATTCTGAAGTTCATCAGAGTTCCCTGAGGAGGGAAGTCAAGAAAGCTAGCTTTCTTCCCATCTCATTTATCTATGACACTATTGCTTCTTTGTTTTATTTGAGTGTGTGTGTGTGTGTGTGTGTGTGTGTGTGTGTGTGTTTGCACCCATGTGCCTCTCATAGGTGTGTGCATATGAAGGTCAGCGGGAAACTTTTAGGAGTTTCTCTTCTTCCACCATTTGGGGTCACGTTGAACTCAGGCCATAGGACTTGTAGGAGATGCCTTCACCCACCAAATCATTTTTCTGGCCCTACTGTGCATTTAAAACTTTATTTTATCTATCATATATTATGTGTCACGCGGTGGGTACCTGCCCCAGCACATATGGAGTCGGTTCTCTCTTACCACCTCTATGTGGGTTCTGAGCACAGAACTTCTGTCACTAGGCTGACCCCACAGGTGCTTTACCCAACAGAGGGTCTCACCAGCTTATTTGTTTGTTCAGAGACAGTATGTCTCTGTGTGGTGCAGGCTGGCCTTGAACTGTTGTTGGTTGTGGGTTTTTTTTTTTTCTCTTTCACTCTTTTGCTTTTTGGGGGGCCCGCCACCCAGCTGCCAAATAAATATACAGAGAGACTTATTATTACTTATAAATGTCTGGCCTTAGCTTGGCTTGTTTCTTGCCAGCTAACTTAAATTATCCTGTCTATCTTTTGCCACTGGGCTTTTACCTTTCTCTGTTTCAATGTATCTTTTCTTTCCTTCTTATTCAGTGTCTGGCTGTGTGTCTGGGTAGCTGGCCCCTGGAGTCTACCTCTCCTCCATTTCCCTTTCCTTCTTTTTGATCCTCCTCTTTCTCCTTCTATTTATTCTCTTTGCCTGCCAGCCCCACCTATCCTTTCTCTGCCCAGCTATCAGCTGTTCAGCACTTTATTAGACCAATCAAATGTTTTAGACAGGCAAAGTAACACAGCTTCACAGAGTTAAACAAATGCAACATGAAAGAATGCAACCCCAGGGCACGTAGGTGGGCGGAGCGCCTAAGCAGCTAGGCTGAGCCCATGTGGGTCATGGACGTCTTGGGGCCACGGCCTTTGGGGTTGGCGATGAGCGTGGGGGTTGGGGGGTAGGAGGCAAGAAGACCCGAGTCGAGCAGGATGAGCAGGCCAGGCCTCGGCGCCCTCCTCGCCACTCAGCACGGAGCAGCTTGTCCGTATCCAGAGGAACAAGGCCGCTTGGCCCTGCTCAGACTTGCAACGTGCTGGAAGCAGCAGCTGTATGGAGAGTTCGGGAAGCCATACTTCATTAAGCTCATGGGATTTGTTGCTTAAGAAAGAAAACATCACAAGGTCTATCCACCCCCGGAGCAGGTGTTCACGTGGACCCAGATGTGTGACATCCGACATGTGAAAGTTGTCATTCCGGGACAGGATCCCTATCACGGACCTAATCAGGCTCACGGGCTCTACTTCCGTGTCCAAAGACCAGTTCCACCTCCACCCAGATTGGAAAATATTTTTAAAGAGCTGTCCACAGACATCCTGTGGTTTTGTTCATCCTGGTCATGGGAATTTATCGGGGTGGGCCAGACAAGGTGTCCTGCTCCTCAATGCTGTCCTCGCCGTCCGCGCCCACCAAGCCAGTTCCCATAAGGAGCGGGGTTGGGAGCAATTCACGGATGCAGTTGTGTCCTGGCTAAATCAGAACCTGAATGGCCTTGTCTTCCTACTCTGGGGTTCGGGCTGTGCCATTGAGAGGAAGCATCACCGTGTCCTGCAAACAGCCCATACCTCCCTCCCCGTTGTCGGTGTACAGGGGTTTCTTTGGATGCAGACATTTTTCTAAAGCCAATCAACTGCTCCAGAAGTCTGGCAAGAGGCCCATCAACTGGAAGGAGCTGTGATCTTGCAGTGCAGGCCGCCTGTCTCCAGCAGAGTTTCTGAGAGGCCGCTGAAGCATTGGCCAGTTTAGAAGTCACTGAAAATGTCCCTGTTCTTAAGTTCCCGTGTGAGTGAAGAAAATGGAGAGATCTTTGTAAAGCAGCCACGAGCCAGCCAGGCCGCAGAAACCACAGCTTCGGCAGCCAGACCTCTTCTGACTGGCGCTAGGCTTGAACTCTCCAGGCCAGGCAAGGCGGCCTGGCCAAACACGCCCACTTCTCACAGACTGGTGGTCACAGACTGGTGGTCACAGACTTGTCCTCTGTGAGCTGTGTTGGGTTGGGGGAGAGATGGTTTTTGATGAGCTAAGTTTGGTGTCTGCCGCTGTTTACTTTTGCCTTTGGATGGAGTGGTTACAAGGTGTCCAGGTGTGTTCTTCAAAAGGCCTCTGTCTCAAGGAGCCCTTGGGTCTTTTGCAGTCTTTGAGGATCTGTTTCCTGTTACAAAGGGAGCGAGTGTGTTTTCCTGGCCCAGGAGGAGTGGCCACTATCCATCCTGCTGCTTGTTCAGGCCTTTGCCTTAAGCAAGTGGTAAAGCTGAGCAGGGCAGAGGGTAGGGTTTGTGTTTGTTTTAAATGAGGGTGGGAGGTTTTCTTGTAGTACCTGTGGAGTTGGGGTTCCCACAGCAGACTGCCAGGTGTTGGTTTGTGTGTGTGATACTGGGGACCAACCCCAGGGTGCTGCTTTTTATCGGCTGAATTCACACAGATTGTATTTCTCTGCAACGCTGGAGAATGTTGTGTCTTTTACAAGGTAGGCAGATACATTATTTTTTTTCAATCCTTTCTTTGAGAGACAGTCTACTGAGTTCACACCTCATCCTGGATCCAGTGGATCTCACTGGTTAGAGAAGTGGTCCTGCTTGAGCAGGATAATAAAGATCGTTGGGGTTTGGCTTTGTAAAATAAAAAATAAAAAATAAAAAAAAGAATACAACCCGTCCTTGCATCATTAAAACGAATGTTCCACAGCATAAACCAATGTAACATATCTTAAAATAATATTCCACAGCATTGAACTCTCAGTTTTTCTATGTCTGTCCTCAAACTGCTGCCGATCTTTTATGGTTTTATATGCTCAGAATCATGTGTAATTAATGTCTCAAAGATTTTTTTGTTGTTTAAGTAACACTTGAAAATCATTTTCCTAGACAGTGACAAAACAATCTTGTTTTTAGGTACCTGTTCAATTAAGGTTTTGTTGTTGTTGTTGTTGTTGTTGGTGGTGGTGTGTGTGTGTGTGTGTGTGTGTGTGTGTGTGTGTGTGTATAGAGAGAGAGACAGAGAGAGATCCCACAGAGCACGAGTGTGGACTGGGGGGTGGATAATGACAGCCAGGCTCCTAAAACAGAGGGAGTGTGGACTTGGCATCTGGAAGGATAAAAGGGAGGAAAGGCTGGGTCTGCTCCCATCTTCCAGAACAGCAGCAGCATGTCTGTCACCTCAGTTCTCAAGGTAAGAATTGAGCAAAACAAATTCTCTTGAAACAGCCATTTAGTGGATTCCAAAAGTGAACCTCGTAGCCTCTCTCAGGGGTAAATCCAATCCCAGTGAGGCAGCACACGTTTGTAGTTATAATACTCTGGAGGCAGAGACAGTAGAATTGTGAGTTTGAGACTAACCTGGGCTACATACTAAAACCGTATTTCAAACACACACATACACACACACACACACACACACACACACAAATTTTTAAATGTTAATTTATTTTTTAAAAGCTGTAATCCTGAACAGAGGAAAAGTGTTCAGAAAGAGAGTCTCTGCTTCTAGTCCATTGGTTCTCAATGGATTGCGACCCCTTTGTGGGTGAAATAACCTTTTCCCAAGGGTCACCTAAGATCATCTGCATATCAGATATTTACATTACAATTGACAGCAGTAGCAAAATTAGTTATGAAATAGCAATGAAAAGCATTTTATGGTTGGGGGTCACCACAACACGAGGAACTGTATTAGGGGTTTGTAACATTAGGAAGGTTAAGAACCACTGTCTTAGACATAGGTCTGATATTTTGATACTGTCACAGAACACAGTTGAAAGCTCCTCCAAGGTCACCTGGGCCAGTCTCGTTTACAGACTTAAGGAAAGGCTCAAAGGGTGTTGGGTTCACTGTCTATATACGGGTGACCTACATCTGCTGATGGAGCGCTGCCTACCCCAAGTTGAGTCTTTTCAAAATGGATATTCTACCCTAAAAAGAATTATTTTGGGACCTTCAAAGATAATGCATCAGAAGCATGATATCCCTGGTATTTTTTTTTCTCCTCTGTGCTTTTTGCCCTACATATGGAAGCTCTGGCATCATCTATCCAAAGCACTCAACACTGAAGCTATTTGAGAGGATCCATGGCTGAAAAATATCCATGCATAAATTATCCATTGCTATTTTTAATTTGAATTTGCATTAACTATTCCCTGTTTGCCTCTTTATTGGAGAAGGTGGGTGAATTTTGTTAAGCAATACTTTTCTGTTAAGTAAGAGTTAATTCATGTGTCTCTTTCTTTCCAGTTTTTCTAATGAGTCCTCTTATTCATATCCAGATCTTTGAAGGCTGAGATGGGAGAGGATAAATCATCTAATAATAGTGCATGCTACTTCAATTCTTTCAATATCATTTGTTATTTCACTGTCATTTTTTAAAAGTACAACTATGTGATAAGCACTAAGTCACGGGAACACAGAGCTGAATAAGGCAGGTTCTGTCCTCACAGCTCACCACCACTGTCTTGATAATAAAGGTAATGCGTAGTTTTCAGTCCTGCTTGTAATGGCCCTCCCTCAGCCAGGTGGTGGTGGCACACGCCTTTAATCCCAGCACTCGGGAGGCAGAGCCAGGAGGATCTTAGTGAGTTCGAGGCCAGCCTGGTCTACAGAGCAAGATCCAGGACAGGCGCCAAAACTACATGGAGAAACCCTGTCTTGGAAAAACAAAAACAAAACAAAACAAAATAGAAGCACGAAAGATTAAACAGTTTACCTGGATCCTGGGTCTTTTCACATATTATTATTATTATTATTATTATTATTATTATTATTATTATTATTCATGTATTATTTCGGCCATGCTGATCCTCAGGGTTCAGTTGGAAAACTTTAAACATTCTGGCTAGGTTGTGGTGGCATGTACCTGTGGTCCTAGCTACCTGGTAAGCTAAGGCAGAAGGAACAGTTCAGCCTAAGAGCTTAGAGCCACCCTGTCTCAACAAGAGAAAGGAGCAGGAAGAAGAAAGAGGAAATGAGGAGGAGAGGGAATGAAGAGAGCTCTGTGGATTGTACTGATCAACAGATATACAAAGAAATGTACTGATGTCTAATATAAGTATAATTAAATTCCTACGTGAAAACGAATAGGATGATACAAGACAAGCCATTTCTGTCGTGACTGCTTTAGGGAGAAGGGCAAGCTGGGTTTTCTGAAGGACACGGGCTAGGAATAGAACTGTGTGTTAGGGCTGAGGTGTCAGTGGGAAATCTGTAGCCAATAGCTTGTTCATTTCAATGACATCTTGAGACCCAGTGTGGCCATTCTTCATCTCCTGTAAAACCAAAAGAGCAATTGAGACAGGTCCTGGTTTAAGAAAGTCTTTAGCATTGTTGTAGCTTTCTCCCATAAAATCTTTCCTGGGATAGCCAAGGCTAAGAGCCTGCAGAGCCTTAAGTATCTCAGGCTAGCCTGGAACTCAGTTTGTACCAAGGATCAGCTTAAACTCCTGATTCTCCTGCCTCTGTCTCCCAAGTGCTGGCACCTCAAGCATGTGTCCCATATCAGATTTGTGCAGTGTTGGGGATTGAATCAAGGGCTTCTGCATGCTATCCACGCACTCTACCAAACTGAGCCATACCCCATCTGTCATTCATGATCTATACCTTTCCTGTGTTGTTAGTGGATACTCAATGGATACTTTTTAATTTTCTAAAGGTTGCTGTTAAATAACACTTCACTGGACTCATCCACGTTGGATGTACTAGAGAATGTCTAAATGACTTTACACACACACACACACACACACACACACACACACACACACAAAATACTCCAGTCACCACCTCTAGTGCCTTGAAACTTTAAGGAATGCCACAGCAGAAGAATGTGGTTGGTTGATGGCCATGCTGTCATGATTACCAAAGAAGAAAGTGAGGTGAGATTTCAGCTGTCACTAAGACAGGTGTGGTGGTTTGAATGAGAATGACCCCCAAAGGCTCATACATTTGAATGCTTGATTCCCAGTTGGTGACGTGTTTGGAAGCACTAGGAGGCATGGCCTTGTTGGAATAAGTGTGTCCTTGTTAGAGGAGGTGTGTTGCTGGGGTGGACTTTAAGCTTTCAAAAGCCCACAGCAGGCCCAGTGTCTCTCTGCCTGCTGCCTGGATGAGGATGTCAGGCTCTCAGTTACTGCTCCAGCACCATGCCTGTCTGCTTCCTTCCATGAAAACGGACTAACCCTCTGAAACTGTAAGCAAGCGCCCAGTTAAATGCTTTCTCTTATGGGTTGCCTTGGTCATGGTGTCTCTTCCTAGCAATAGAATAGTGACCAAGACAACAATCTACTTAAAAATTTTTGATGAAAGTAAGTGCTTTCTCGTCTCTAATTACAAATAGTAGAAAGGGTTTATTCTACTCACAGCCAGGCACAAACAACACTCTATATGTAAAAGAAAATAAGGCAAGGCTACAGAGCTCACAGAGGCTGCTGTGACACTTGAATCTCCCTTCTCTAGTCATCCACAGAGGGAAGGACAGTGGGCAGACCTGCAGAGGTGCCTGTGGGCCAGAGCCCAGCTTTCCGTAAAACCAGAAGCTGGTATTTGCTTTGCTTGCCTGTAACAACTGGAAGTGGAGACCTGCCTTGCGAGACCTTCTTTAGTTCTTGTAAGAATCATCCACACTGCAAGAACTAAAGTTGGCCCAGCACTTCTTACAGAGGACCTGGGTTCAGTTCCCAGCACCCACATGGCAGCTTACAACCTCCTTCCTGTAATTCCAGTTCCAGGGAGATCTGACGCCCTCTTTGGGCTTCCTCGGGCTCCTGTACACAGTAGTGTACATACATACATGCAGGCACTTACACATATGCACAAAATAAAAACAAATCTTTAAAAACAGCCATATAGCAAGAGGGAGTTGTAAGATACTTGAACTGAAATGAACATAATAACAAGCTTTGAGAGAAATGAACTCAGAGTATTAGTTACTTTCACAAAGCTATGACCAAGATAACAAAGTGAATAGTATGAAAGAGGAAAAGATTTATTTCGCTCAGGATTAGAGAAGGATCAGTCCACAGTCACTTGGTTTCATCACTTAAGCAGAACATCATGGCTGTGGGAACATGTGGCAGAAGAGAGATCATTTCAGGGTGGATAGGAAGAGAGAAGAAGGCAGGCTGGGAGATGAAGCCTTCAAAAGGATGCCCTCAGTGACTTACTTCCTCCATCTAGGCTTCACCTCTGAGAGTTTCTCGAACCTTGCAAAATAGTGCCACCATCAAGAAACGAAGCATTTAAACACATGGTCTTGTGGAGGAACGTTTTATAATTAAACATATTATCAGGTTGTAGGCCGCTGCACTGAGAACAGAGGGCAAAGCCAGGCAGGAGTGACTCTCCCAGGAAAATGGCAAAGCTTCTGAAGCTGGAAAAGAAGAATTCAGGAAGAGGCTGTATGAGGGAATCCTAAGTACACCCGCTCTGAGTGAGCCAGAATGATAACACAATTCCCCACAGCAGTTGTGACACTGAGTCCCTGTCCTGAGAGCACAGATGTCTATGCTAAAGTTCCAGACTCCCAGGAGGTGCTGACCCTTTCTCTAGTATCCTTGTCCCAGCTGTCCCAGCTGCTTGATGAAGATAGGCAGGCAACTCCCAAGACCTGCCTTCAGGGCAGAGAGGAGCCAGGCAGAGAGGAGCCGGGCAGGCTCCTTCCTGTTTATCATGCCCTGAGGAGTAGGGGCTGACCACAGGTGCGTTATGGAAATGGAGGGACAGTGCTTTGCAAAGCTGAGCGAAAATAAAAGTCTTGAGTGACTTAGGAGGGAGAAATGCTTCCCTGCCTCTAAGGGAATTCACAGCTGGAAACTCAGCATGCCACAATCAGGAAGAAGTGGGTGCTAACTCAAACTTTTCCTTTCTACGAGTAAGCTTACAGCCTGGAGTAGCACACACAGGCAGGAGCATTGCTCAAGACTCTTCACACAAGCGTGGAAACAGAAAGATGATGTGATAGTCACTTTTCGTGTCACTGTGACCGAATATCTGACAGCAAACAACTTAAGGAAAGACACATTCATTTTGGCTCACAGTATGGAAGGCATGACAGAGACAACACCTTCTGTGGGACAGGAACTTGCAGAATAGCTTGCTCTTATCTCAGAGGATCAAAAGCAGAGAGGTCAGGCCAAACCAGAGCTTGAGCTATGACCCATAAGCACCAACTCTACAGCCCCGTGTTTACTGGATAGCTCGAATGTTCAAAATGTCTTGCAGTCTCCCGGAAATGTGCCACCAGCTGGGGACCAACTGTTCAAATACATGGACCTGTAGGGGACATTTCACACTCAGGCCACAACAGATGGTGTTCACAGCTGATCTCATTGATGTCACAAGCAATAGGACTCTGCCCTCCCTTTTACTTTTTCTGTCCAGGCTTCTACCAATGGTGCCGGCTCTTTGAGTACCCCTCTACATATGCATTTTCAACCGTGTACACCCTTTGGCCAAGTACAGACATCTATGGGGTGACTTGCTTGAAAGAACTGAGGAGACAAGGAACTCTGAGACTAATTATATCTCCTTGGCTAATGTTCAGTAGTCAATGGTACAGAGCACCAAGGATGCGCATACTCAGCAAAAACCCAATTATGTTTCTCAGCCCTGGTCAAGGCCGAGAATCTAGAACAGCAAAAAGGACAATTCTAGGCTAGAAAACAGAAGGAAAGAATCAGTATCAAGTTCTGAAGTCTCAGGATGAAAGCCAGATGCAAGCTGCCGGAGAGGAGTAAATTAAGAAGCAGGCGTTTCGAGCCAGGAGTCAAAGGACCCCAACTTTACAGTCCAGATCCAAGTCCTCGAAGCATAGCCTTGGTCTGGTTGAGTGATATGAATTCTTGGGTGGGATGCAAAACGCTCAGACTGGAAGATCTGCAAGTGGAACATAGAGCCAAGTTTTGTTAACCCTCAACTGTTCAGTTTCATATCCAAAAAAAAAAAAAAAAAAATGAGGCTAGCTCACCGAACGCTTGAGAAGGAACTAGAAATTCAACTTTCAGTCAACCCAGACTTACTCGTCCTCTCCCCTCCATCAAACCGAAGCATCAGAAGGACCTGTAAGCAACAAGCTTCATCTCCTGACGGCTGGAGCCATCAAAGGCTCTGGACCACATCGAGGAACCTGGCGGGCCAAGCAAAAGCCGAGCCTCACCACAGCCAACACGGCCTTCACTTTATCATTCCGTCTCCCTCTGGTAAGGCGTGGCTTCTGGAAAACCTCTAAGGGAGAGAAAGAAAGGAGGACGAGACTTGAAGGAAGGAACCTGGCAGGGCAGCTAGATACCAATGTGCAAGAAGATGAACAAAAGCAAAAGGAGCTTGTGTGACATAATGGGAACGGGAGCACTCAGCCCCAAACCGACTGAAGTTCAAATCTAGGGACTGCAGAGGTGGCTCAGCAGTTGAGAACACATACTACTCTTGCTATGGACCCAAGTTCAGTTCCCACCACCAGCATCAAGCAGCTCAAAAGAGCCTTTAACTCCAGTTTCAGGAGACCCTATGCTCTCTTTTGGACTATGTGAACACCTGTATTCATATTTGCATCCATGCATGTGCACATGCACATGTGTACACACACACACACACACACACACACACACACACACAAAATAAATCAATAAATCTTTTAAGTTTAAACCTAATGGTTGTTGGTTGTGTGACTCAGTTCTTATTTCCTGGTATGTGACTTTTCCTGGGTGACATGAGCAAATGTCCGCATCCCAGATAGAGCACCAGCAATAACCCAAAGAAACAATTCTACCCAAGTGTACCTTGGAGTTTAGGGAGTTACTTACAGGAGCATGGGTGGTTCGAAGACATCTGCAACAGTGAAAAACTCACTCCAACATGGATAAAGAGTCGTGAGGTCTGCATCCTTGGAGATCCTTGCCTGACTTGCAGGTGGCTTCAGAAAAAAGTCTCCATTTCACCACCATTTACTGCTTAGGTAACTTTCTGGAGGGACCAGGAAAGTCATAGCGTTCTGAATTTCCTGAGTCTGGTAAGGTTCATGATTTTCCTGAGCCTTCTAAGTTTTACTGGCTTCCTGAGTCTTATGAGCCCCTCGTTTCTCTCCCAAGAGTTTCAGAATGTTCCAGCTCAGAAGTAACTACACAACACAATCCAAATAACTGTTTCCCATGACTCAGATATGCCCACATAAAGTTTGGATGGTGATAAATACAGAATTATTTTTAAAAGGAATAAATGGCCAGGCTGTGGTGGTGCACATCTTTAATCCCAGCACTTGGAAAAACAAAAGGCAGGCAGATCTCGGTGAGTTCGACGCTAGCCTGGTTTCAGGACAGAGAGAGTTCCAGGACAGCCAGAGTTACACAAAGAAACCATGTCTCAAAAGAAAAAAAAAGTCTTGAAAAACAAACAAACAAATAAATAAATAAATAAATAAAAATATAAAGAGAAAGACATTCATAGAAACATACACACAGGAGAAGGAGATGACCCCCTAGTGAAATGGAAAGAAAGTTTCTCAACCAAGAAAAAGGCAAAGGGCCAGATGATTTTATTCTACCAGACTTTCAGTGCCAATACTCCTCAAATTAGTACACAAAATAGAAACACATGGAACATTGACCTATTCATTTTATGAGGCTACAGTTACCTGCTATCCAAACCAAATGAAGATCCAACAAAGAAAGAGAATTGTAGACCAATCTCCCTTATAGATATAAATGTGAAAATACTCAATAAAACACTTGCAAATGCAAGAACACATCAAAAAAGATCATCCATCATGATCAAGTAGGCTTCATCCCAGAAATGCAGAGATGGTTAAATATTCAAAAACAAATAAGTATAATTCACCATATAAACAAATAAAAAGAATAAACCACATGATCATCTCATTAGATACAGAAAAGGCTTTTGACAAAATCCAACACCCCTTCATGATGAAAATTATGGAGAGATTTTGGATACAAGGAATATACCTCAACATAATAAAGGCAGTTTACAGCAAGCCTATAGCCAATATTAACTTAAATGGAGAGAAACTCAAAGCAACTCCACTAAAGTGAAGAACAATACCGAGTTGTCCACTCTCTCCATACCTATCCAATATAGTACTTGAAGCCTTAGCTAGAGCAATAAGGCAACTGAAGATCAAGGAGATACAAATTGGAAAGGAAGTAAAGTATCTTTATTTGCAAATTAATATACATAAGTGACCCTAAAAATTCTGTAGGAGTGATAAACACTTTCAGCAAAGTAGCAGGATACAAAATTAACTCACAAAAGTCAGTAACCCTCTTATATACAAATGACAGACAGACTAAGAAAGAAATCTGGGAAACAACACCTTTCACAATAGCCTCAAATAACATAAAATATCTTGGGGTAACTTACACAAGCAAGTGAAAGACGTATATGATAAAAACTTCAAGTCTTTGAAGAAAAAACTTGAAAAGATAGCAGAAGATGGGAAGATCTCTCATGCTCATGGATCAGTAGGATTAACATAGTAAAAATCCTACCAAAATCCTGACAATCCTGACAATCCTACCAAAAGCAATCTACAGATTCAATGCAATCATTACCAAAATTTCAAAACAAATTTTCACAGATCTTGAAAGGATGATTTTCAGCTTCATATGGAAACACAAAAAAACTCAAATAGAAAAACAATCCTGAACAATAATAGAACTTCTGGAGGTATCATCATTCTTGATTTCAAGTTGTACTACAAAGCTATAGTAATAAAAACAGCATGGTATTGGCATAAAAATAGAAATGTTGATCAATGGAATGGAATTAATACCTAGACATGAAACCACACACCTATGGCCACCTGCATTTTTGATAAACAAGCTGAAAATACACACTGGAAAAAAGAAAGCATCTTAGACAAATGGTATTGACCAAACTGGATGTCTTCATGTAAAAGAATGCAAATATATTCATACTTATCACCCTGCCCAAAATTCAACTCCAAACAGATCAAAGACTTCAACATAGAACCAGATACACTAAACCTGATAGAAGAGAAAGTGAGGAACAGCCTTGAACTCATTGGCACAAGAGAAGATGTCCTGAACAGAACACTCTTAGTGCAGGCACTAAGATCAACAATTAATAAATAGAACTTCATGAAACTGAAAAGCTTCTGTAAGGCAAAGGACACTTTACATCATTTGGACAAAGTGGCAGCCTTGACAATGGGAAAAGATTTTTATCAACTCCACATCCAATAGAGGACTAGTATCCAAAATATATAAAGAATTCAAGAAACTATGTACAAAAAAAACCCAAATAAGCAATTAAAAATGGGGTACAAATCTAAACAGAGAATTCTCAATAGAGAAAACTCAAATGACTGAGAAACACTTAAAGAAATGTCCAATGTTCTCAGCCATCAGGGAAATGCAAATCAAAACTACAGTGAGATACTACTGTGCTGGCTAGTCTTATGTCAACTTGTCACACAAACTAGAGTTATCTGAAAGGAGGTAAGATTAATTGAGAAGATACCTCTCTAAGATCCGACTGTAAGGCGTTTTCTTAATTAGTGATTCGGGGGGCAGGCCCAGCCCATTGTAGGTGGTGCCATCTCTGGGCTGGTGGTCCTGGGTTCTGTAAGAAAGCAGGCTGAGCAAGCCAGGAGATGCAAGCCTGTAAGCAGCACCCCTCCATGGCCTTATCAGCTCCTGCCTCCAGGATCCTGACCTGTTTGAGTTCCTGTCCTGACTTCCTTCAGTGATGAACAGTGCTGTGGAAGTGTAAGCCTAATAAACCCTTTCCTCTCCAACTTGCTTTTTGATCATGGTGTTTCGCCACAGCAATATAAACCCTAACTAAGACAGATACATCTTACACCTGTCCGAACATCTAAGATCAACAACACAAGTAACAGCTCATGCTGGAGAGGATGTATCATGAGGAGAATACACAATGGATATTGCTGGTAGGAGTGAAACTTGTACAGCCACAATGGAAATCAGTGTGGTGGTTCCTCAGAAAAACGGAAATCAACCTACCACTCTTGGGCATGTACCCAAAAGACAATTCAGCTATACCACTCTTGGGCATGTACCCAAAAGACACTTCATCACAAGAACATTTGCTCAACCATGTTCATTGCTGCTCTATTCATAATAGCCAGGAATTGGAAATAATCTAGATGTCCCTCAACAGAAGAATGGATAAAGAAAATGTGCTACATTTGCACAATGGAGTATTACTCAGGGGATAAAAAAATGACATCATGCCGGGCAGTGGTGGCGCACGCCTTTAATCCCAGCACTCGGGAGGCAGAGCCAGGCGGGTCTCTGTGAGTTCGAGGCCAGCCTGGGCTACAGAGTGAGTTCCAGGAAAGGCGCAAAGCTACATAGAGAAAACCTGTCTCGAAAAACAAAAACAAACAAACAAAAAATGACATCATGAAATTTGCAGGCAAATGGATGAACTAGAGAAAAAAAAAACATCATCCTGAGGAAGGCATCCCAGATCCAGAAAGATATATATGGTACTTATTCACTTATATGTGGATATTAGCCATTAAGGAAATGACAACCAAGCTACAATCTGTAGACCCAGAGAGATTAGGTATAGAGGAAGGTGTGGAAGGGGGCACATGGATCTCCCTAGGAGGGGAAATAGAATAGATTTTAATGGGTGGACTCCGGGTAAAGGGATGTGAATGGAAGGATCAGGTGGGGAAGGGAAGGGGAACTGGGATTGAAAGAGGAAATGCCGGGAGAAACAGCTAGATTTGAGGGGTCGTATGGAAAACTAGTGCAGAAACTTCCTAAACTAGAATTTTCCTAAAATACACAAAGGCAATCCTGATGAAGTCTCCAAATAAGTGAGGAGACAGAGTCACAACTGGCCATCTCTGGTCACCAAACTAACCTAGTACTGGGTGGGACTGGTGCATCCAATTGAGTTGTTGGCCAAAGGGGTCCCATAGAAATCCCCAAACAATCCAAGCTGTTGTCAAGAGTGTAGATTGCTTTCCACAAAATGACAGCAAGGCCCCACTGCTGAAGACAAAACCCACACTATTCATTGAAATAGGGAGGCAGAGCTGGTGCCTACATAGAACCCTTCACTCCGATGTTCTAGTATCTTCAGTGTGGGAAGGTACTCTGCAGGCTACCATAACAGAAACATAGACACCAACCCAACCAAAAAAACAAAACAAAAAATAAATAAATAAAAAACTGGTCTACAATGCTGTCCTGACTGCACAATATACTAGGACAACGATGTCACAAAGCTTGTGGAAGTGACCAACCAATGTTGGATTGACTTGAGGCCCTCTGCACAAGATATCATACTCCACACCCATACCTGACACTGCTTGGCTGACCAAGAACTGTGGACTAGATAGCCCAGAGACCTATGGAAAGACCAAATACTACTGGCCTTAAAAGAACAAAATAAGTAGTGATAAAATGATTCTTAATGATATTCTGTTACACTCATAGGTCAGTTCCTTGCTCAGCCATCATCAGAGAAGCTTCCTCCTGCAGCAGATGAGAACCAATATAGAGACCCACAGCCAGAGAGAGGGGGGGGGGAGCACGCTTGGAATACACAGCTCTAAATGAGATGTTTCCATTAAATCCCTCTCCTCAGAAGCTCAGGAACCCTGAGGAAGAGGTGGCAGAAAGTGTATGAGCTAGAGGGGATGGAGGACACCAGGAGAACAAGGCCCTCTAAATCAGCTGAGCAAGGCTCATAAGAGCACACAAAGATTGAAACAGCAAGCAGAGGGCCTGCACAGGTCTGCACCAGGTCCTCTGCGTGTAGAATGTGCCTTTCCATTTAGTGTTTTTATGAGACTCCCGAGTGTGTGAAAGAGTGGGTCTCTGATTCCTGTTGGGCTCTTTTCCTTCGGTTGGTTTGCCTTGTCCAACTTTGATATGATGGGTTTTGTTTTATCTTACTATTATTATTTTGTTATGTTTTGTTGTTATCTCTTAGAAGCATGTTCTTTTCTAATGAGAGACAGAAAGGGAGTGGATCCGGGTGGGAGGGGAGGAACTGGGAGGAACTGGGAGGGGTATGGGGAGGGGGAACTGTAATCAGGATATACTGTATGAAAAAAAGAATCTATTTTCGATGGGGGGAGGATGAGGAATGGCTTTCTCCAGTGCCTGTACTCCCTAAATGTCTGTCTCACTGGAATTTCTATTAAAATTCTAAATGTCTCAGCAATAATTTTCAAACATCACTATTTCCATGGGCAAACCCAAAAGGGGGTGTTGGATTGCTGAATGTGATGACATGTGGAAGATAGTGAGGTGTTGATGTAACCAACCGTCTTATTAAATAAGAAACACAGAAACAATGTAAAAGAGAAAGCCAAGAGGTCAGAGCTCAGAGCTAAATCTCACCCTTCCTTCTGCTGTCCCAGCTTCGCGAAAAGAGACCTACTTCCTGTCGGTTAGTTTTTTTAAAGTATGTTGTTCTGCCTTCTCATTGGTTGTAAACCCAAACACATGACTGCCTCGTCACTGTCTGAATGTACAGCCCCCTAGGTCTTAAAGGTATATGTCTCCAATGCTGACTGTATCCCTGAACACACAGAGATCTTATGGGATTAAAGGCGTGTGCCACCACCGCCACACTCTTGCTATGGCTCTAATAGCTCTGACCCTGAACACACAGAGATCTTATGGGATTAAAGGCGTGTGCCACCACCGCCACACTCTTGCTATGGCTCTAATAGCTCTGACCCCCAGACAACTTTATTTATTAACATACAATCAAAATAATAATTCAGTACAATTAGATTACCACCACATTTCCCCTTTTCTATTTTAATAAAAAGAAAAAAAGCAAAAGGTTATAACTAACAAAAGAAAAACTATATGCAAAAGTACAATAACTATATACAATATATACAAGTAATAAATACCTAAACAGGTATTTGACAAATCAGAGGAAATAATTCCATTATCTATCCTATTTTGGTAAATACAAGATGTATCTAATGTACTTTCTATCCTAATTAATTTTCAACTATAACTAACTAATCTTCAACCATAACTAACTAATCTTCAACTCCCTCAGAGACCCAAGAAGGGAATAATATTAGCTAACAAAAATAAAAACAGGAAGTGCATGCAAGCAACTTCCAAAAAATTTTGTGAGTTGACAGAAACAGCCAGCTGCCTGGGCAGTCACCTGAGGTTTCTCCGCAGTGTTGGGGCATCATCTTCAGCCTATAGGCTTAGTGTATCTGACAGACTCATTTGTGAAGTAGGATGTACACAAGGTCAACAGTTCAACCTCACATTGGGTGAGAGCAGTCCACGTACCAGAAACACCTGAATTCCACTAGTGTCCTGTCATGATTCAGGATTTTAAATTCTGGAAATTGTTGACAGTTTTTTAATTCAGCTGTCCATTCTTCTTGGCTGTGTATATATGGCTTCCTCTCAGCATCCCCTTCTTCTCCACATCCCTCTACTTAAATGCCAGTCTACTTTTGAGAGGCATGAGCCTTCAGCTGCTGTTCCATTGTACAACAGAATCCATCGGTCCTCTGCCTGTTAAGCTGCCTTTGAAGAAAAGGGCACTGTACCTTTTCCGGATGCGAAGGCCACTTCAGGGATGGGGCCATATTGTCCTGGCCTCAGAAGATGCCTTTTGATAAAGCCATAACCACACTTGTTTTGGCAAGAATCAGTAGTCCCTTGTTTCGTGATCTGTCTGTCCATTTTGTCCTGTTGATTCGAGGATACTTTGTTGTCCAGTGGCTAACTTTTGCCACAAGGAAAGTTGACTCCATATGCAGTTTCTTCAATGCCCATATTTTCTCTGAAGTAGATTAGTACTGCCAGGAGCTGACATGTCTCAAAAAAGAAAAATTTTCTAAGTTATTAAAACATTTTAAATGCCATATTCTATAGATCTCTGAAGGGTTTGAAGATGACCTGTCTAAAACATCTCTGCTCAATTTTAAAACATATCTAATATGACTACAAGTTCTATGATAATGTCTAACTACTAGCTTTCATTTCTTTATATCCTAATAGTTGATAATAATAACATTCAAGGATCAGAAATTTGCATTACATTGTTAAATGGATGGAATAAATACAATTAGAAATATACATATAGCATTTTCTAACAACAATTTCAAATTTGTATACAATATAAAACAATCCAATCCAATGTAAAGTATTTAAAATTAGTAATTGTCTTTTTCTTTTCTTTCTTTCTTTTTCTTTCTTTTTTTTTTTTTTTTAAACAAGAACCTTAAATCTAATCTCCTTTGCTTAGCCTTTTTCCTAACCCTTGACAATAACTTGTAACCAACCCCCCTAAATACTGAAAATTATCCCAGACCCAAAACCCATTAAAAAGACCAAAAAACCACCCGCCCCACACCACCTCTTTGGGAATGTGGGCGTCGTATTCTTAAAATTGCTTCCTGCTGGGTATGGGCGAAGTTTTCTTTATCCTGAAAGAAAAATTTTAGGTTAATTGTCAAATTCTAGGAGAGGTAACTATATCCTTCATTATCCAGTCTGTGTATAATGCCAAAGTTCAGGGTTTATCTCAAGTCCTTATTCAAGTAGTCTTTGAGACTGGATCATCTCAGCTAGTCATCTCAAATTTGCTCTGAGCACCTTGTAGTTCAAAGCTGATCTATGGATGATGTTTGTCAGCTTAATGATATTATTATTGTCCACGTGGAATTGTTGTTGTTGTGGGGCCCCATCTTCTTTCTGGAGACTTCAGTTGATGTTAGGCCTGGCCGTGATTTCCTGCAGAAAACTGATAAGAGACTCGAACACAAAAACATATATATGCAGCTAGCCTTTTTTCTAGAATTAGTTAGTACTCTATGTGACCATTCATATCTTAACAAAGTTTAAAATGTATATATATTATATATTAATCTTATAAATTTTGATATAAAATTTATACTTTGAGAAAAGTTTAAAGAATCAGAATAGAATCAAAGAGTTGAGATTAGTAATAGAATAGTCCCTTAATTAATTTTGCTTTTGTCCTGTACCATAGCAGAAGATGGCTCTTATTCTGGCATGATACAGGGAGTTTGCATTTTCCTTTTAACAACATGCTTGAGTTTAAAGAAGGAGAGAGCCATTCTCCAACTCCAAAGTCAGCTTTAAATTTTAATTGAACTGGACTGTTAGAAGACCAATAGTGTTAAATCTTTAGAGAAAAGCAGAAACAAACATTTAGGAAGACATAAATTTTTTTTTTTTTAGATAATATATACCCATACACCGTTTCACTCTGTTTCTTGGGATAGATGATTTGTCCCTTTTCTTCAGTTGTCTCATTTGTCCAGTGTTCTTTAGATTCCTTAACCTTCATTCTCCTAAAAGACAAAAACAAAAAACCTTTCCCCAAGACTAATTTTGGGGATGTTCCTTTTTGGCAAGTTATTATCTGATTAAATGAAAAGGCATGTTTTATTGATACAAGTTAGTTTAAATTGGATGTTCATGCTGGTTGATGAACTATCACCTCCTCTAATTAAGAGGTCTCTCTTGTTCAAATCGAACCTTTATCAATTTTGATGGTACCCACAGCTTATCTTCTCCTGTAGAAACAAAAGCAAAACCACGTCCCCAATGTAATACATACCCTGGTTTCCATTCTGAGGTCAGCACATCCTTAAAGTATATAGGCTGATTTAATTCTGTAGTTTTTTCTATTATCCAATGTCTCTCTGCAGCTGTTGTTCCTTTCTCATTGGCATTCAGAAAATTCAAAGTTAGAAGAGCATTATGCAGTCTATTTCTGGGGTTTTTGTTACCCATTTCTGTTTATTTAGCATATCCTTTAGAGTTCTGTTTGATCTTTCTATAACTGCTTGACCTGTAGGATTATGTGGTATGCCTGTAATATGCTTTATATTGTAATAAGCAAAAAACTGTTTCATTTTAACAGAGACATATGATGGAGCATTGTCAGTTTTGATTTGTGCAGGTATACCCATGATGGCCATAACTTCTAGCAAATGAGTGATTACAGAATCAGCTTTTTCAGAACTCAAAGCAGTTGCCCATTGAAATCCTGAATAAGTATCGATAGTGTGGTGTACATATTTCAATTTTCCAAATTCTGCAAAGTGAAACACGTCCATCTGCCAGATTTCATTTCTCTGAGTACCCTTTGGGTTACATCCTGCTGGTAATGGCGTTTGATTGTAGAAGGAACAAGTAGGACATTTCTTTACTATTTCTTTGGCTTGTTGCCAGGTTATGGAAAAATCCTTTTTTAAACCTTTACTATTAACGTGATGTTTTTTATGAAATTCTGAGGCCTCCAGCACATTTCCTATCAATAATTTATCAATCTCATCATTGCCTTGTGCTAGAGGGCCTGGCAGACCAGTATGGGATCGAATGTGAGTTATATATAAAGGATGATCCCTTTTCCTGATTGTATCTTGTAATTGAATAAATAGTGAAGTTAATTCTGAAGCATCAGGATAAATTCTGCAGTCTCAATATGTAACACACTCTTTCAGCATACTGAGAGTCAGTTACTATGTTGAGAGGTTCTGAAAAATCCATTAAATACCAACAGAATAGCATACAATTCTGATTTTTGAACTGAATTATACGGACTTTGAACCACTTTACTTAAATTTTTCTGATTTGTAACCTGCCTTTCCTTGTTTGTTGGCATCTGTATAAAATGTACGAACTCCAGATATGGGTTTTTGCCGTACAATTCGAGGCAAGATCCAATCAGCTCTCTTTATAAGATCAATTCTATTACTTTTGGGATATTTGCTGTTAATTTCTCCCAAAAAATTACTGCAAGCTCTTTGCCAAGGTTCACTTTCTGTCCATAATTTTTCAATGTCCTCCTTAGTTAATGGTACGACAATTTCTGCTGGGTCTATGCCTGCTAATTGACGAAGTCTCAGTTTTCCTTTGTAAATCAAGTCAGAGATTTTTTCCACATAAGTTTTTAATTTTTTATTTGGTTTATTTGGTAAAAATATCCATTCCAATATAATATCTTCCCTCTGCATTAATATTCCAGTAGGAGAACGCCTAGAAGGTAAAATAACCAAAATGCAATCCAGCTTTGGATCAATACGATCCACGTGTCCTTCATGCACTTTCTTTTCTACCAAGGCCAATTCTTTCTCAGCTTCAGGTGATAATTCTCTTGGACTATTTAAGTCCTTGTCACCTTCTAAGGTTCTGAACAAATTAGTCAGTTCATCATTTTTTACCCCAACAATAGTTCGTAGATGAGAAATATCTCCAAATAATCTTTGAAAGTCATTAAGAGTCTGTAGTCTATCTCTCCGAATTTGCACCTTTTGGGGTCTAATTTTTTGTAGCTCTATTTTATATCCTAAATAATTAATAGAATCTCCTCTTTGTATCTTTTCAGGAGCAATTTGTAATCCCCAGCAAGGCAAAATTTTTCTTTACTTCTTCAAATATTATTTCTAAAGTATCTGCATTTGAGTCAGCTAGTAAAATATCATCCATATAATGATAAATTATAGATTTAGGAAATTTTTTACGTATCACTTCCAATGGCTGTTGTACAAAATATTGGGCA